>NW_026136824.1:0-121731 GCF_905237075.1 Dicentrarchus labrax
GAAGTATGTAAAGTGAAAGTAGTCAGTGTACAGAATGGCCTCTGTCAGTGTTGTATTATTATATTAGTGGATGATTATTATTGATGCATTAACATGTAATCACTACTTTAATGTTGGAGTTGCTGCAGGTGGAGCCAATATGAACTACTTCAAATACTTTTGGCTGCTTGAATGTAAAATAATGAATTCTATTTTATAAACTGATCCCATGTTTGAAAAGTAAGCAGGAAGTAAAGCTGTCAGATAAATGCAGCTCCATGAGGCCATCTAGTGGACTGATAGTAGAAGTAGAGCAGCTGATGGCAGCTTTCTGCTCTCATTCTTCCTCAACACTGACCAATGAGAACCAGCAGCATCTCCTCTGGCCAATAACAAACCACTATTGATCCATGTATTGATTAGTTTGCAATGTGTGACAGTGATGAGAAAAGGCCATCAGTAGTTCCCAGAGTTCACAGTCATGTTTTCTAACTGCTTCTTTAGTCTGAGCAACAGTCCAACAAGCCAAAGGGATTCAACTGACACTGAGAGGAAACAGAGAGAAGCAGCCAATCAGTGGAGAAGCAGCTGATAGTTTTACAGGAGAAAAGTTCCCTGAAAAGGAAATAATCTGCTCAGAATTCATCCAAATCAACTTTATCTTCTTGCAGTTACTGAGTTCAATATTTGGGTTGATTGTACAGTTTTGGATATAATATGAAATATGTATAAAATATGTCCCTCAGTCAGGGGTCGTCAGTTTACTCAGTGATAGAAAAAGGTTGGGAACCACTGATGTAAAGGATGAATGAGTGATGATGAGTTCTCAGTGCTGATCAGTGATTGGACTGATGCTTTCAGCTCTGCTCTCAGTGTTTCCTCTACAGATGAAGGTAGAAAGTCTCTGGGAGCTGATGTGGATGTGAATTCAGCAGCAGCTGCCAAGGTAACAGGATGGATTTTGGATTATTGGACTAGCTGCCACTGCATGCTCTGACTGGATATAGTAGACTTGGAAAAAGAGCAACATTTCAACTGTTGAGGAGCTTTTCAAAGTCAGTCAAATAGAAGTGAAACAGCAACATGAAGTGTATTCCTCTAGTCTTCAACCAACCCCACAGACTAAAGAGCATTGTGAATGTCATTTCTTAGATACTGCAGCTCAAAGTGCCAACAACATTTCTACTCTGCATGGAAACTGTCAGATGAGTGGATTTAGTATTGAGCTGAATGAGCCGTTTCCTCCAATCAGAGCTGTGTGTGTTTGTCATGTGACTGAGAGGAATGATGGGAAATAATGTGTGATATCTCCCAGCAGGTTGCTGTGTCTGTGTGAAGGTGTGGGCTCTGCTATGAATCAGTGTGAGGACAGAGAGGAGGGAGTCCCTCCCTCTAAAAGCACTCTGTGTGGGGAACATGACACAAGGACCAAAGCTCAGAGGTGAGATGAGGATCTCTAACTGTCCATGACTCTTCTCCATGTCACAAAGGCTTTGATTCTCCATTTGAAACAAAGACATTTATCTGAGCTAAAGTACGTAGTTGTCAGTATTCAAACAGGGCTGGACAATCTGATCTCAAATCAGTATCAGGAGAAACATTCAGCTTCATAATGAGAAATGTAACAGTAACATGTGTTTGAATCAATCAGAGCAGATTTCCTTCCTCATGTTGCTCACTGCTGGTGTTTGTCCTGATTCATTCCAGTCTGACCAGTTCCACATTCTGCTCTTCTGGACTGGACTGGGAGCTGATTGCTCGCTGGTTAGATGTTGTAGCTGCTCTCACTTTAATTATATGGAATTCAGACAGTGTGTTGAAGTGTGTGACATCAGTAAATTGTGTTCAGTAACACGTCCATAATGTCAGTAATTGAAGACATTGTTCTTATTGTCCAGCCCTGTATTCAAACATTTCAAATTATACATCATTTCACAAAGTCTTTGATTCAGTGACAATGTTTCTGAATATGTGAGCTTTAATGAATTTCTTTCTATCAGGATCCATCAGAGACCAGACTGTCCTGAACCTGAACCCAGCTGTGTGTCCATGAAGAGTGATCGCTCTACGGGTCGTCTTATAGACTTCAAAGATGGCCGCCACTCTGTTGATCAAAGGTGAGGATTTCAAACTGATGATGAAAATAAAATGATGTGTTTTTATCAGACTCTCAGCTGTGAAATCTCTATTTTTAAATGTTTTAAAATGTCTTTTAATGGACGGTGATGGTTTGTGTCAATTTACAACAGCCTCAGTTTCACAGTGAACAAATAGTTGCAGCAGTTTATAGAAACTCACTGCTTTGACACCTCGTCTGTTCCTCTTTTTATCCTAATTGGACCGATATGGTCACTCCACTCCATCATTTCCCCGCCTATACTGCACACTGCACTGAATACAGCTTTAAATACACAGTGAAACATGTCTAAATCAAACACTGACTTTATAGAAATCCTAACCAAGAACTCCCTGGGTACAAATACACTGTGTACAGTCGGTGTATTCAGTCACTGGTTCTGTCTCAGTGTGTTGTGGGTGCAGTGCAGAACTGATCCTGTTTTTCTATCAGGAGGAAACAACCTGAACCCAGCTGTGTGTCCATGAAGAGTGACCGCTCAACGGGTCGTCTTATAGACTTCAAAGATGGCCGCCACTCTGTTGATCAAAGGTGAGGATTTCAAACTGATGATGAAAACAAAATGATGTGTCTTTATCAGACTCTCAGTTGTCAGATATCCAGTTTTTAAACCTTTACTGACTCAGATGAAGTTCTCTGAGCACCAACACTCTTTTCCAGCAGCAGCTGCCTCACACTCACACAGTCAAACACATTCACACTGGGAGCTGCCCAGTACAACCAGTCTGATACAAGCAGACACTGAGCAGCTCCACTGGAGCAGCTGGAGGCTCTAGGTGCCTTGCTCCAGGGCACTTCAGCAGTGTACAGTGAGGGAGGGAGAGCTAAATGGAGGGGTTGGTGAGAGCTGTTGGGACTGAACCAAACTGATCTGTTGATTCTCAGTGGGATCAGCAGGACTAGTAAACCTTTACCACTACAGGGAGTCATCAGATTCACTGTTCACATCCAAATATCACTTCATGGACCTTTACCTTGTGTTTGTCTCTGTGTGGACAGACATAATGTGAGCTCATTCTTCATGATTCCTCCACAGAGTGGACCAGGAGAGCTCAGAGGTTCCCAGTGGTCAGTCTGCCCAGCAGCATCAAACACACCTGGACTCCATATTTATGGTCTGTACATGGACAACAACTACTTTTACATCAATTGTGTTCACAATAATCTCCATGCTGCACTTTTTAGACCAGTGGATTGTCAGTCTGTCCAACATGGATCTGATGTTTGCTTCCAATATTCTGTTCCAGCTGCTGGAGGATAACATTGTCACTTTTGTGAAGAACGAGCTGAAGAAGATCCAGAAGGTTCTGAGTTCAGATTACCCAGAATGCTTGGAGAGTCAGAGGGAGGATGAGGAGAGGTTGGATGGTACAGATGAAGAGCAGAGGAGGAGCAGCAGAGAGGCATTTCTGAAGATCACACTGCACTTCCTGAGGAGAATGAAGCAGGAGGAGCTGGCTGACTGTCTGCAGAGCAGTAAGAGGATTTCTCTAAAGATTTAATTCGTTGGATGAATGAGACATTTACTGATGTCTCAACAGACGGACCAAAATATATTCACATACTTATTCTTTAACACCAAAATTGGGCACGACTCAAATTCCAAAATTAAACTGCAAAACAATGCCATGATAATTTATCATTTTTTTTAAAAGGAGGTTAATGATATATTAAGTTATAAAAACAGGGAATGGTCCTTTTCTTCTGACGTATGCTGCTATTACTAATGCTGTAGTGTGTGAAGGCCGCCGTACCAACATCCCTTGCACAGGTTTTTACCTAAAATGCATTGTCAGTATCAGAGGTTTGACAAAGAGATCTTCGTAAGGCATAGCAAAATCTACATGGATGTGAGCAAGAATTACTACATACTTCTACCACCGTCTTTAGAACCCCTTCCCCTCAATGAAATGAGTCGAGGTAGTGAGTTAGCCCCCAGAAGTTTTAAAGCCCCTGAGTTTGGGTCTTGGACAGAAAACTACTTTTTTATTTTCTCTCTCAAGCTGAAAAAGTGTTGGCATCCCTACTTTAGTGGAATGAAATTGTCATACGGATATATTTAATGCATCACCTAATGTTGTTCTTTTCTGTATCTTCATTGAGGACATCTTGTTGGAGTCTGTCAGCGTGAACTTAAATCTAACCTGAAGAAGAAGTTCCAGTGTGTGTTTGAGGGGATTGCTAAAGCAGGAAACCCAACCCTTCTGAACCAGATCTACACAGAGCTCTACATCACAGAGGGAGGGACTGCAGAGCTCAATGATGAACATGAGGTCAGACAGATTGAAACAGCATCCAGGAGACCAGACAGACCAGAAACAACAATAACACAAGAAGACATCTTTAAAGCCTCACCTGGAAGAGATGAACCAATCAGAACAGTGATGACAAAGGGAGTGGCTGGCATTGGGAAAACAGTCTTAACACAGAAGTTCACTCTAGACTGGGCTGAAGACAAAGCCAACCAGGACATACAGTTCACATTTCCATTCACTTTCAGAGAGCTGAATGTGCTGAAAGAGAAAAAGTACAGCTTGGTGGAACTTGTTCATCACTTCTTTACTGAAACCAAAGAAGCAGGAATCTGCAGGTTTGAAGAGTTCCAGGTTGTGTTCCTCTTTGACGGTCTGGATGAGTGTCGACTTTCTCTGGACTTCCACAACACTGAGATCCTGACTGATGTTACAGAGTCCACCTCAGTGGATGTGCTGCTGACAAACCTCATCAGGGGAAAACTGCTTCCATCATCTCGCCTCTGGATAACCACACGACCTGCGGCAGCCAATCAGATCCCTCCTGAGTGTGTTGACATGGTGACAGAGGTCAGAGGGTTCACTGACCCACAAAAGGAGGAGTACTTCAGGAAGAGGTTCACAGATCAGGAGCAGACCAGCAGAATCATCTCCCACATCAAGACATCACGAAGCGTCCACATCATGTGCCACATCCCAGTCTTCTGCTGGATCACTGCTACAGTTCTGGAGGATGTGTTGAAGACCAGAAAGAGAGGAGAGCTGCCCAAGACCCTGACTGAGATGTACATCCACTTCATGGTGGTTCAGTCCAAACTGAAGAATCTCAAGTATGATGGAGGAGCTGAGACAGATCCACACTGGAGTCCAGACAGCAGGAAGATGATTGAGTCTCTGGGAAAACTGGCTTTTGAGCAGCTGCAGAAAGGCAACCTGATCTTCTATGAATCAGACCTGACAGAGTGTGGCATCGATATCAGAGCAGCCTCAGTGTACTCAGGAGTGTTCACACAGATCTTTAAAGAGGAGAGAGGACTGTACCAGGACAAGGTCTTCTGCTTCGTCCATCTGAGTGTTCAGGAGTTTCTGGCTGCTCTTCATGTCCATCTGACATTCATCAACTCTGGAGTCAATCTGCTGGCAGAAGAAAAAACAATATCTCTAAAGTCCAAATTATTTAAGGACAAACTGAATCTAAAACAACTCTACCAGAGTGCTGTGGACAAGGCCTTACAGAGCCCAAATGGACACCTGGACTTGTTCCTCCGCTTCCTCCTGGGCCTTTCACTGCAGACCAATCAGAATCTCCTACAAGGCCTGCTGACACAGACAGGAAGTAGCTCACAGACCAATCAGAAAACAGTTCAGTACATCAAGAAGAAGATCGAAGAGACTCCCTCTGCAGAGAGAAGCATCAATCTGTTCCACTGTCTGAATGAACTGAATGATCGTTCTCTAGTGGATCAGATCCAACAGTCCCTGAGTTCAGGAAGTCTCTCCACAGATAAACTGTCTCCTGCTCAGTGGTCAGCTCTGGTCTTCATCTTACTGTCATCAGGAAAAGATCTCGACGTGTTTGACCTGAAGAAATACTCTGCTTCAGAGGAGGCTCTCCTGAGGCTGCTGCCAGTGGTCAAAGCCTCCAACAAAGCTCTGTAAGTACAGACAGAGTTGGATTTCTGTATTATTACTTAAATACTCTGCTATCTTTTCTGTTAACTGCTTGTTTTTCATTATGAATGTTTTAACAAAACAAATGTTTGTTTTTTCATTGTTGATCATTGTCTCTACAGACTGAGTGGCTGTAACCTCTCAGAGAGAAGTTGTGAAGCTCTGTCCTCAGTTCTCAGCTCCCAGTCCTCTAGTCTGAGAGAGCTGGACCTGAGTAACAACAACCTGCAGGATTCAGGACTGAAGCTGCTGTCTGTGGGACTGAAGAGTCCACACTGTACACTGGAAACTCTCAGGTCAGATCATAGTATAGTTAATCTTTAGTTAAAGGAAGGTAAATATCAGCCCAAGGACCAATTGACCCCTCTGACAAAATCTTTTACTTTCATAGCTTACTGGCAGCGGGCACATGAACAATAATAATGCAACTGCATAATATTGTAAAAACATTAAAGGTGATTCATATTTGCTACCAACCAGGACTGCATTCTTACAGACTTTAACCATCACTCCTCAGTGAGCTGCCTCCTTGGTGGAGGTCTGAAAGTATTTTTTAGTATCTAGTTATCATTATGGATTCTAATGTTTTTAATCTGTTCACATTGATATAGACTAATAAAAATAACATCAGTTTATTTAAGAGGATATATTAACAATATTTTCATAGTCCGGCCCCCACAGGGTTTGCTTAGACAAATTCTGGACTTTGGACAAATGCAGTTGAGTAGCCCTGGTACACATCAAATCTGTAACTAGAATACTTTTGTAAACCTCAAAAAAACATGTTTGATATTTGATTGAATCTGAACTTCCAATGAACGGCTTGAGGAGGAAAGAGAGGACTTTGGTAGCCTGAGTCTGAGAGACAGCTGTAGGGGAAAGGAGGGAGGACAGGAGACCAAAACCAGACCAAAACAGAAGATAAAAGATCTGGAGACCTCTGTTCTTCAGATTGAGAATTAGAGATAGAAAAGCACAGAGAAAAAGGTGCAATGCAAGAACTATACTAGTAGAAATGACAATGACGACGAAGACTACAATAGCCACAGAGATGAACAACAAGAATAACAACAACAACAAAAATAATAATAATAATAATAATAATAATAATAATAATAATAATAATAATAATATTAATATTAATAATAATAATGGCAGTGGAGGTCAAGCAGGACCACAGCAGCAGGAACCACCAGGATCAACACACAACACACTGCAACACAAGAAAGCACATTTCTTTACTGGTTTCCAAAGTAGATTTTAAACCCAGCACTTGACAAAGGCTGGTTTTTAACCACTGTGTCATCTGTTTACAACCATAGAACATAGAGCTTGTCAGGTATGATCCCTTGAATATCTTATCATTTCTTCATGTTGATCATTGTCTCTACAGACTGAGTGACTGTAACCTCTCAGAGAGAAGCTGTGAAGCTCTGTCCTCAGTTCTCAGCTCCCAGTCCTCTAGTCTGAGAGAGCTGGACCTGAGTAACAACAACCTGCAGGATTCAGGACTGAAGCTGCTGAATGTGGGACTGGAGAGTCCACACTGCACACTGGGAATCCTCAGGTCAGGATTCATTAATCTGTTCTTTCTATCCTCATATTTTAGAGTAGTTTTATTTTGCCTCTGCTGCTGGAACCTGACATACCAAAGAGGAATTTTAGGAGTCAAGAACTGTGTAACTGACCCAAAGTAAAACTCATACAGTCAGTTATTCAATGAACAGTTTCTGTGGTAGAGTTTCTTTATTTGATGATGGAGACTGTTACTCAGCATGGTGATGTGTCAGTTTTATTTGAATCAACCAGAGTTAACAACCACTGACTCATCACACTGTTATAAAATATTCCATCACAAAGACGACTGACTGGAGCTGCTCATCAGCTGGAACCATCAAACACTAATGTTCCCCAACTGGGAGGAAACAACTTGTCAGTAGTTGAAAAATGATTGTGTAAAAACAAAGTTTATCTTTGTCAGGTAACTGTTTACACAGATTTGTCTTCTATTCAGAACAGGACATAAGGAGATTAATAAATAAACAGATGAATAGTTATATTTTCCTATAAACATAAAAAGTAAAAATAATGAGTCGTAGCCATCGGCCAATAAGAAGACTCTTCCCTGGAATGAAGATAAGTATTAATTAGTTAGTTTAATTCCCACTGACAGTAAAGATAATCATTATCATTATATATGATTCATAATTATTGAATGCACAAGAAGACTCAATGCAACAGATGATGTATACAGAGTGTAGCTGAAGCTCATTTGCAGCCCCCAGCATTATTTTCAATTCAGGTTCAAACAACTGAACAAAGAAATGTTTAACACAGACTGTGTGTGTGTGTGTGTGTGTGCGTGTGTGCGTGTGTGTGTGTGTGTTTACTATCAGCTGATTAATAATAAGTGCTCCATGTGAAGATGTAAGTCCATTTGTAGAGAATAAGCTCTGTGTATGAGAGCGATGTAATGTCCATGTTTCCATGCTGCTCTGACCCCCCTCCTCCTTTCAGGGTGGAGCCTGCTGGAGTCCGATGGTTGAGACCAGGTCTGAGGAAGTGTAAGTGTGAAAACAAAGCAGCACACATTCAACCATCTTCACACTGTGACATCACTCATTCACAGCTCTGATGTCATCATCAAAGTGTCAATTAATGATCAGATGATAGATCAATAACTGCAGCTGTATTGTGTCTTGTTCTCTCCATCAGATTCCTGTGAACTCACAGTCGACACAAACACAGTGAACAGAAAGATCAAACTGTCTGACAACAACAGGAAGATGACATTAGTGAAGGAGGATCAGTCATATCCTGATCATCCAGACAGATTTGACTGTCCTCAACTGCTGTGTAGAAATGTTCTGACTGGTCGCTGTTACTGGGAGGTCGAGTGGAGAGGAGGAGTTTATATATCAGTGAGTTACAGAGGAATCAGCAGGAGAGGAAACAGTAGAAACTGTGTGTTTGGAGGGAATGATCAGTCCTGGAGTCTGGAGTTCTCTGATGATGGTTACTATGTCTGTCACAATAACAGAAAAACATTCATCTCCTCCTCCTCCTCCTCCTCCTCCTCCTCCTCCTCCTCCTCCTCCTCCTCTGGTAGAGTAGCAGTGTATGTGGACTGTCCTGCTGGCACTCTGTCCTTCTACACAGTCTCCTCTGACACACTGATCCACCTCCACACCTTCAACACCACATTCACTGAACCTCTTTATCCTGGGTTCAGGTTCTGGCTTAGGTTCAGCTCTGGTTCCTCAGTGTCTCTGTGTCCTCTGTAGGAGGGAGAGAGAAACTTTCTCACTGCTGACCAGATAGTTCAGACTGTACAGGATCACACACAGCTGATGTTAGTTAGTACCAACCTGATGTGTTTACTGTAATAGAGGAGGAAGAGGAGGCTGAAGGAAGAGAAGAGCAAAGATGCTGGGATGAAGGGATCCTGTGTGAGGGTAATGTGCAGCCTGCAGACGTAGAGATAAAGAAATGATAGAAAGAATTGATCTTCTTCTATAACTCTGAGAAAAATGAACATTTTTAGGATCAAATGTGGCTGCTTGTTTTTCACATCTTCTTCTTTTTGAAAGCACAGTTAGAGGGAAAGTGTTTTTATGACTCAAATATTAAAGTGTGAACAAATATTCACCTTTGAGTCTAAAACTGAACTTTGTTGCCTTAAAACTTTTGTTTCTGTGAAGAAAAAATGTGTTCAAATGTCAAACAAGAGTCTTTCAGGATCAAATTCAGCATCTGTGTAAAAATAGTTCCAAGGTGTAAAGAGTGGCTTTGATTGGAACAAACTAAATTCATCATCTTTGGTCATCATGGAACAAATGTACAAACTTTGATAAGTCAGGTTGATTTTCTACTCTAAGAACAAGAAAGCTTATAAAACCTTGAATTTCTTACTTTATTCAGTTTATTATTATTTTATTTTTTTATTAGTCAAATCTGACGTTTACTGTCAAATAAAACTTTATATGTTTGTCTTCTTTCATAAATGTAGTGAAAACATGTTAAACATCTGCTGCTCATCTTTTCAGGTAAGACTCAGACTTCAGGCTGTGTCCCTGCTCTCTTTAAAGTAGTAATACAACCAATCCTACAAATATACTGTGTTTTTATATCAGTGGAACAAAAAGGCTCTATATGTGTGCAGTTTGATCTAAATCCAAAGGGAAATATGCTTTGCCTGTGTAGCAGTTATGGATACAAAGCCTTCGATCTGGTGATCCCTTTCCTGAAGCTCTGACTTGAGGCGGTGGATATTCTCCCTTAGCTGTGAGTACTGAAGTTTACAGTCTGCACATACAGCCATTATGGTATAATTCAGTCCAAAAGTAACTCATAAAACAACACAATGGGAAACATGAAGATAAAAGTAAAATGAGTAAAAGAATTGTGTTAAAAATATGATTTGTCAAGCGGAGTGGTGCTCCTGGACGTGTGCTCTCTTGGCGTCCGGAAATCAGATCAAAGGTTGATTTCTATTTGACAATAATACTAAGTTACAGACAGACAGATACAGGATAGAAGTCAGTGCTGTATATATGGGACATTACAGTGCATATGTAAGAGCTGTAGAAGAATTTCCTGTGAATTCTTTCAGAATAGAATACAGCCACCAAAATAAAGTCCCTAACTTCCTGTCTGTGTTCCAGTGTGCAGCAGCAGAATGAAACACACTTATAGTGTATAGTATAGTATAGTTATAGACTGTAACACAGTCCTATAAAGTCCAGAGAAGAAGAGACAGAATCTCTTTCTGGGTGAATCTGTAGTTCCAGATGTTCCAGATGTGAAGCTGCTTTCACCCCCAAAGACAAAGACAGCTGTTTAACACAGGAAATAACAAACTACTGAGCAGAGCTGACATGATGTAACATCAGGACCAATGATCTCTACCTGTTGATATCTGGATGATTTCCAAACACTGAAAACAGTCTGTAATCTGTTTCACTTCAACTGACAGGATGCACTTTATGTTTGTGACACCAGAGGGAGCCAAATCCTCCTCCATGACGAGGAGCACTCCTCATTTAAAGGAGATCTCAGCTCCATTATTCAGTCATTGTTCTCCAGAACAATCAGCAGTGACTCATTCACATGTGACACATTTCTGTCTCTGTTCCAATGTGTCGTCCATTTCACTGCTGGAAAGGAACCGAGTACATTTACTCAACTACTGCACTGTACTACAGTACTTGTACTTTCCTCTCTACTTGTACTGCACTACATCTCAGAGAGACAGCTTGTACTTTTTACTCCACTACATTTATCTGACAGCTTCAGTTACTTTACAAATCAAAGTCTCTGCACACCCACACAGCTGTTTTCACTCACTGGCTGATTAGACCTCTAGTCAGGAGGAAGTTGGGTGGAGCTGTGCTGGGAATTATGGGATGTCACCAAACTACCTGCACTAACTGGGTGAGTTGCCCCGCCCCCAACAGGTTCAACCACAACAACAACAACAAAGTGATGGATAAAAAACACTCTCAGGTCGGTCTCTGTTGTCTTCATAAATGTATTTATTTAAGTTCTGGACAGGAAGTCAGACTCACATTGTCTTGGGGCCACTGCAACGTTCAAGTGTTACAGGAAAGCAGAGAGTAGAGAGTATTTCCATTACTAACATTATACAGCAGTTTCTGTACAGTTTATATCATCATGAAGGTCATTTACAGGCACATTTGACCTTTGACCTGTGCCAGTAATTTCTACCAAAGCAAATACATTTTCACAAATATAAATTATTTTTTTAAATTGTACGTGATGTTGGCGTTCAAATTGCTAACAAACAACTCAAAACAATAAATAATTCAGTTCCGTTTTATTTGTATGGCACCAAATCCCAACAGAAGTTATCTCAGGACCTTTTCAAACAGAGCAGGTCTACACCGTACTCCTTATGAAATCATACAAATCTTGCAAGTCTTGTGGCCGGATTATATTCTATTTTTTAATAGGGCGGTGGATGTAGGGCCAGAAATGGCCCCTGGGCCGGCAGTTTAAGACCCCTCTTGTAGAAAGTTTCCTCTGACTCAACACATCAAAAACTGTGATTTTTAAAGAGAGTCTGAGGATTTTCTCCCCAGGTAACAAAGCAGTATATTGTTAACTGTATTATTAATTAAAGTTCTGGGCAGGAAGTCAGACTCTGGTTTCTGCTTGATCCTCTTCCCCAGTAGTCCAGATAGAAGAGAAATCCAGGACTCAAAGAGGGGCGAGTACGACTCCTCTGAACTATCAGAATCCAGTCTGCTGTCAAACCAACTCTTTTGATTTGAACGCAGCTCAGTCTGAGACTCAGTCAAACCAGTTAGACTGCTTACACACACACACACACACACACACACACACACACACACACACACACACACACACACACACAGTAATGAAGGAGAAGCAGTGACGTCTCTTCATTTTATCTGAAGTTGAACTTGAAGCATGAAGCTTTTCTCCACAGAGCTGCTGAGGACAGAAGAGAGCTGCACACTGATGAAGTTCATGGCTAAAAGTTCAGTAAGTGGAGCTCTGATTGGTTGAAATGGTTTCTGTTCACATTGATGGTGAATGTGTGATTGTTTAAAGTCTGTGCTGCTTTCAAACAGCCGTGCTCTCTTTGAATGATGACTCTGTGATGAGGAAGATGAGTTCAGTCTGATCTGGGGTCTGATGTGGTCCACAACAGTCAGGACTTTTATTGATGTAGAGGGGGAGACAGCAGGCGGTCCAGCACTAGGACCCAGCAGGGATCAGACTGACCCCCATCTGTTATTAGATGGTATTTTATTGGAGATGAACAGTTTGTATTTTAATGAAATTCAACAGAAACCATGTGACAACTTTTGCTGGCAGACTTTTAACAGTTTTTAAAGATGTTTTTCTGTGTTAAAGGGGAGCTGAACAGGAGAGAAGCCATTTTGAATGAATGTGTGTTTCTTTGTGTTCTTTAAGTCGGCCTTCACTGTAAAAACAACTAAAATCAAAACTGAAGTTGTGCCAACAAACCAAGCCCTTCTCTCTGCTCCAACTTAACCTTTGATATCTTGTCATCAGTGGTGGAACGCAGGAAAACCAGTTTTCAGGTCTGTGTTTGCTGCCAGCTGCTGGTTTGAGGAGAGGAGGAGTATGGAGAGAATTTTGTTCCTTTATTATTCAATCAAATAGAATAGATTTGAAACCAAAAAAGAGATTTGCGAGCAAAAAAGAGTAAGTGGCAATCAAAAAAAATTTTTTGAGATGGAAACAGAACAGGTTGCAATTGAAAACAAAAAATATGAGAGAACATATTTCTTCAACTTCAATCAAAACTAATGTTTGAAAGTAAAAACATACGACTATTTAGCTTATAAATCAGTCCTCTTTGGTTGAGAGTTAAAAAGTTTTGTTTGCCAATTCAACTGCACTTGATGGGCGGGGCCTACGCTGGTGGACGAGAGAAGAGTTTCTATTGGTTGGTTTGACTGGCTACGTCTTCCGCATTACACCCACTTCTCCCTGTGCTGTGCTGCTTGGAGAAGCCTGTTGCTCTTGAAACGTTTCCCATAAGTAATGAATTGTGCTATATATCGTTGGCTACAGCCTGCTGTACAACGTAGGGCTGTGATTTAAACATTTAGTGTTGCATGGTACTCGCGGTTCCTCTACAACAGTACCAGGGCCAGATTAACACTTCACTGTACCCTGGGCAACAATATTCAAGGGCCCCATTATCACGACCCCAGGATCGCCATAATCTGGCAAAATACAGAATAAATGACAGTAATATACAGTAAATGTAATCAATACTTCAATAACTAACTGTCATCAAGTGCATTTTGATGTACAGATGTGCAAATGCTCATAGAACTACAAACACACCGCTATGTTCTCTTGTCAAGACCACTCACTCACATAGGTTATGAAAACTAAACACATCAGCATCAGTTTAATCTGGCAAAACTGACCCACTACATAGAGAGGGGAAGGAAGTGTCCTCCATTTTCACAAACAAATAATAAGCAACCACTTTCAAAGCATCCAATATTTATCTAACAACACCTACTCCCAACACAAATGTATTGAACTGATAGAGCCATCACAGAGGAAGTCCACAGACAAGACACAAACAAAAATCCATAATCTCCTAGAATCAAGAAGCATTTTGGTCCTCAGCTCATTTTAAGCAGAAATCAGAATTCAACAGGACAATCCAGTTACAGTGCGATATAAACAGTTTGAATCTGCCTGATTTCTCTCAACAACAATAGACAATGGACAGCATTTTCATGGAGCCTGTACCGTACAGGGGCTGCTCGCAGACTCGACGAGCGGTTCAGATGGCGGGCAGACTCGAGACCCATCACCGCTTCCCTCAACGGTCGCACTCGCAGCAGAATCCGGGCCGTCGGTTGAAGATGCCGCCGGGGGCTCTTCGCTCTCGGGGCTGTGAACATTAGCTATCGCAGGCAGTGAAGAAGTGTCCTGGCTAGCTGAGCTGTCCTCGTTGACGGATGCTGCCTCAGCAGAACAGCTGCTAACGTTTACTAGCGTGAAGAAACTCCCTACTTTCAGTATATATTTTACATTTTCGGCGTTCCTGATATCATTTTCCTCCCACTTAGCTTCTCCATGTTTGCACTTTTTGAGTTGTGTTGTGTAGCGGCGCTTGACGTCACGCGACCTGCTCAGTGCACGTTGATTGGTCACCTTGACCTTTCTCATACGGGCTGACCAATGAGGAGAGGGTCTCAGCTCACGGTCACAGTCACAGGCAGCCAGGGGCAGAGATTGTGTGCAGTGCAATGGCTCCTGCGGACAGTTTAACATATAAGCGAGATATAACCAGATATTTTTCTTGTGCCCTCACTGCCCTGGGCCCTTTAGAGGTCGTGGGCCCCTGAGCAATTGCCCAGTTGCCCATATGGTTAATCCGGCCTTGAACAGTACTACCGTGGATTACTAAACTACCGCTGAACGCGGGGCCAGTTTCCACTGTGTAGCGGGCTGCCGCTACTCCTCCCGGCTCCCGTTCTCTACAGCTGTTCTAATGTCAACAAACACACGTGGCGAATAATTTAACAAATTCACGCACATATAACCCTAACCAGCCAGCATTACTGCTCTATACAGGAGCAGCTGCGTCAGACGGTCCGACTTAAATGACACTGAATGATGCTTCTGACCTCAGAGATGTACAATGTGTAGGTTGTAGAAGAGAAACACAAATTTCAGCACCACTGATCTGTAATCAGACCAAAAGACATGTCCTGTGATTGTAATTATTCGCCACGTGTGAACACATTAGAACAGCTGTAGCGCGAGTACCATGCAACACTAAATGTTTCAATCACAGCCCTACGTTGTATACGCCTCCCTGTAATTCACTCACTCATTAGGCTACTCTGCTCAGGCCGTGACTAGCAGAGACAACCATGTTGCTGCTAATCAGTGTGCTTGCAGCAGCAGGGCATTATAATTCATTACTTGTGTTGTTGTTGTTGTTGTTGTTGTTGACATCACATAGACGTGTTCATGGTGGGACTCTTATCAAACGTGAAGTTTCGTTGCGATTGGATCATGTATGCAGAAGTTATGACAAAATCCCTCTTTCTCTTTCTGGCGAAGGATCGAAATTGGACGCCACGCCACCTGCAAGCTGTTCGACGGAAAGTCGTAAATAGCACAACTTTTAATCGTGAATGTCTTTAGATGGGTGTGTCTAAGTGTGGAGTTGATCCGATAAATTCCCTAGGAGGAATGCAACGACGAAATCCTAAATGGCCGACTTCCTGTTGGGTTTGGGGTATGGGTCCAAGAGCCTTCTCTGCTTCTGTCATCACGATACACATGCGTACCAAGTTTCGTACATGGCGGCCTTATGCGTCTTGGGGGCTGATTCGGGGGCACGGGGACAATTGCATACTCAAGTTTTTGATACGTTTGAATTTTGTGCAAATTTCCATGAGCTTTTGAGCATGTTTTAGACGGAGCAAATAATAATTCCTGGAGATACAAGAGGGACCTCATAGGTCCCTAATAATGTGTGATATCTCCCAGCAGGTTGCTGTGTCTGTGTGAAGGTGTGGGCTCTGCTATGAATCAGTGTGAGGACAGAGAGGAGGGAGTCCCTCCCTCTAAAAGCACTCTGTGTGGGGAACATGACACAAGGACCAAAGCTCAGAGGTGAGATGAGGATCTCTAACTGTCCATGACTCTTCTCCATGTCACAAAGTGTGTTGAAGTGTGTGACATCAGTAAATTGTGTTCAGTAACACGTCCATAATGTCAGTAATTGAAGACATTGTTCTTATTGTCCAGCCCTGTATTCAAACATTTTAAATTATACATCATTTCACAAAGTCTTTGATTCAGTGACAATGTTTCTGAATATGTGAGCTTTAATGAATTTCTTTCTATCAGGATCCATCAGAGACCAGACTGTCCTGAACCTGAACCCAGCTGTGTGTCCATGAAGAGTGATCACTCTATGGATCATCTTATAAACTTCAAAGATGGCCGCCACTCTGTTGATCAAAGGTGAGGATTTCAAACTGATGATGAAAATAAAATGATGTGTTTTTATCAGACTCTCAGTTGTGAAATCTCCAGTTTTTCAACCTTTACTGACTCAGATGAAGTTCTCTGAGCACCAACACTCTTTCAGCAGCAGCTGCCTCACACTCACACAGTCAAACACATTCACACTGGGAGCTGCCCAGTACAACCAGTCTGATACAAGCAGACACTGAGCAGCTCCACTGGAGCAGCTGGAGGCTCTAGGTGCCTTGCTCCAGGCCACTTCAGCAGTGTACAGTGAGGGAGGGAGAGCTATATGGAGGGGTTGGTGAGAGCTGTTGGGACTGAACCAAAGTGAGCTGTTGATTCTCAGTGGGATCAGCAGGACTAGTAAACCTTTACCACTACAGGGAGTCATCAGATTCACTGTTCACATCCAAATATCACTTCATGGACCTTTACCTTGTGTTTGTCTCTGTGTGGACAGACATAATGTGAGCTCATTCTTCATGATTCCTCCACAGAGTGGACCAGGAGAGCTCAGAGGTTCCCAGTGGTCAGTCTGCCCAGCAGCATCAAACACACCTGGACTCCATATTTATGGTCTGTACATGGACAACAACTACTTTTACATCTATTGTGTTCACAATAATCTCCATGCTGCACTTTTTAGACCAGTGGATTGTCAGTCTGTCCAACATGGATCTGATGTTTGCTTCCATGATTTGACTTTGATTGAGTCATTCATATAATATTCTGTTCCAGCTGCTGGAGGACAACATTGTCACTTTTGTGAAGAACGAGCTGAAGAAGATCCAGAAGGTTCTGAGTTCAGATTACCCACAATGCTTAGAGATTCAGAGGGAGGATGAGGAGGTGTTAGATGGTGAGGATGAAGAGCAGAGGAGGAGCAGCAGAGAGGCATTTCTGAAGGTCACAGTGCACTTCCTGAGGAGAATGAAGCAGGAGGAGCTGGCTGACTGTCTGCAGAGCAGTAAGAGGATTTCTCTAAAGATTTAACTCGCTGGATAAATGAGACATTTACTGATGTCTCAACAGAAGGACCAAAATATATTCACATACTCATTCTTTAAGGCAGTGTTTCCCAAACTTTGGGTTGGGACCCAGAATGGGTCACTGATAGGGATCAACTGATATGTTTCTTTCAGGGCCGTTACAGATACCGAGTATTAGTAATGAAGGAAACCGAACATTCGCAAGAAACATTCTTTTGAATAACCAGCGAAACTGTGGCGTGTGTGGAGGCTCTCAATGTGAACAACGCCACCTTGGGAATTGCACCCAAGGAATTATTTTACATTGATCAAAACACAGGTTCGTTCCACTCGATAGGCAAGATACGTGGTTCCCAGTTTACAAAGATACTTTATTTAATAAAATATATATATATATATATATATATAATATATAATAAAATGATCATTCATCCCAAATAATAAAAAAAAGGAACCTAATCGGGCTGAGGCCTACTGGTGGGGAAAGAGCAGGTGAAGGGGAAGGGGACTCAACAAAACTAAATTAAAGAAAAAGGGTTCACCCAGACATACGTGGCAGTCACACACTATGATTTCACCAAGTCCAAGGAAGCACAGCACACAAGAAGGAGGGACACCACCACCCACATCACCAGCACCACCACCAGCCTGCAGCCACTGAGAAGGAAAAACAAAGGAAGTTACTACAGAAATAATTAACCCAAAATGTACAACAAAACATACAGTATAAGACAGGAAATAGTTCCTCACAATCATTCGGCTAAAATTAAAGAAATAAAACAGGTTAAAAGTGTGGTGTCAGCAATCCACCATGAAGCCGACTGTAGCCAAAAGCCAGCAACAGCACCAAGCGGCAGAGACAAGCTGTGTGGTTAGCGGCTATGTAGACAAAGCAGGGTAGGCAAAGCTAGCGACAAAGCAGCAGCGACACAGCCGTGCGTTTAACGGCAGAGACAAAACAGCAGACAGAGCTGTGTAGATAAATCTGTGTAGACAAAGCTAGCGATAAAGCAGCAGACAAAACAGCAGTAGCCCCAATTAGCTGGTGGTGGAGTCACGTGAATCACCACCTGTAGATTTCGGCCAGCTGATGAGCGTTCCCTATGTTCAAAGTCAAACCTGCACAGGGAGAGGGAGGGAGAGAGAGACCCACACGGCAGCGGACATCTACCATCGCTAGAGAGGACATGGGACTAGTGATGGCAGTGTGACACTGAAGCTTCGATTCATGCATCAAACCCTGAACTACAGTTCCATAGAACCACTGCTTCAAAGCTTTAGTGCGAAAAAAATCACGTGATATATGGCGTCCGAAGCAACAACTGCTTCATTGCCTGAATGGAGCTGACTGGTTCGCAGTCCAATCAGGCAATTCACTGCCTCGTCTCGATTCTGACAGGTGACAGGTTGAGACAGTTTTGAATTTGAGCGCCTTTAACACTTTATAACTGCAAATGTGAAGAAATTGTGAGCAAAAAAAGAAACCGGCTCAACCCAAAAACTGTTGAAAAATTAACGTACCATAATAAAAACCTTTGAGTGTCCCCCCCCCCGCCATAGTTAGTGAGAGCATGAGAAAGGAGGGCCGTACTTATGTACTGCCGCCCTAGTGGTCAGCTGGCGCAATTAATTGCAGCATGACAACCCTATTTCTAGGCTGCTACAAAACTAAGAGCATTTATTTATTACTTTAGTTACTTTGCAGATTCACATTATCAATATCAAATATAAATCAACTTATAAATTATGAATCAATATTATAGATTGAACACATTAATAACTGTTATCTTAGTCTCTTCAAGTAGTGTGATATCAGTATCAGTTTAATCATGTGTTTAACAAAATATTTTTTCAGAATCATTTTTGATATTTAATATTATATTTTACTCTCAATCAGATAAACCTGTGGGCGGGACACTGAGCTATACTACAGAAAGAGAAAAGCAGCTCCATCAAAACCACCGTGGCACAGATTTTATCAGCGATCGGTTATAAAATATGTATGATACCAATAATCTCTCCAGGTCTCCAATTAAAATGCATAACAACGTAACAATGTTTTGATATGTGAATTAAATTTCACACTTAAAACAGAAGAAGAGAAAACGCTCTTCTGACTAGTGTGTGCTGTAATCTTCTTCATCATTAGTTTATAAATGTAACTCTTATCGTTACATTCATGATGTATTTTTATTATTTCAAGGTAGCTGCCACCAGCTGAAAGTTTAACACAATGTTTGGGAAACACTGCTTTAGTGGAAAGAAACTGTCATATTTTTTAATCAATCACTTGATCTTCTTTTCTGTGTCTTCATTAAGAACATGTTGTTGGAGTCTGTCAGCGTGAACTTAAATCTAACCTGAAGAAGAAGTTCCAGTGTGTGTTTGAGGGGATCGCTAAAGCAGGAAACCCAACCCTTCTGAACCAGATCTACACAGAGCTCTACATCACAGAGGGAGGGACTGCAGAGGTCAATGATGAACATGAGGTCAGACAGATTGAAACAGCATCCAGGAAACCAGACAGACCAGAAACAACAATCAGACAAGAAGACATCTTTAAACCCTCACCTGGAAGAGATGAACCAATCAGAACAGTGATGACAAAGGGAGTGGCTGGCATTGGGAAAACAGTCTTAACACAGAAGTTCACTCTGGACTGGGCTGAAGACAAAGCCAACCAGGACATACAGTTCACATTTCCATTCACTTTCAGAGAGCTGAATGTGCTGAAAGAGAAAAAGTACAGCTTGGTGGAACTTGTTCATCACTTCTTTACTGAAACCAAAGAAGCAGGAATCTGCAGGTTTGAAGAGTTCCAGGTTGTGTTCATCTTTGACGGTCTGGATGAGTGTCGACTTCCTCTGGACTTCCACAACACTGAGATCCTGACTGATGTTACAGAGTCCACCTCAGTGGATGTGCTGCTGACAAACCTCATCAGGGGGAAACTGCTACCCTCTGCTCGCCTCTGGATAACCTCACGACCTGCAGCAGCCAATCAGATCCCTCCTGACTGTACTGACATGGTGACAGAGGTCAGAGGGTTCACTGACCCACAGAAGGAGGACTACTTCAGGAAGAGGTTCACAGATGATGAGCAAGCCAGCAGAATCATCTCCAACATCAAGACATTACGAAGCGTCCACATCATGTGCCACATCCCAGTCTTCTGCTGGATCACTGCTACAGTTCTGGAGGATGTGTTGAAGACCAGAAAGAGAGGAGAGCTGCCCAAGACCCTGACTGAGATGTATATCCACTTCCTGGTAGTTCAGTCAAAACTGAAGAACATCAAGTATGATGGAGGAGCTGAGACAGATCCACACTGGAGTCCAGAGAGCAGGAAGATGATTGAGTCTCTGGGAAAACTGGCTTTTGAGCAGCTGCAGAAAGGCAACCTGATCTTCTATGAATCAGACCTGACAGAGTGTGGAATCAATATCAGAGCAGCCTCAGTGTACTCAAGAGTGTTCACACAGATCTTTAAAGAGGAGAAAGGACTGTACCAGGACAAGGTCTTCTGCTTCGTCCATCTGAGCGTTCAGGAGTTTCTGGCTGCTCTTCACGTCCATCTGACATTCATCAGCTCTGGAGTCAATCTGCTGGCAGAACAACAAACAACATCCTGGTGGTCTAAATTATTTTTTAATTTTTTCCCTGACAAACAGAATCTAAAAGATCTCCACCAGAGTGCTGTGGACAAGGCCTTACAGAGTCCAAATGGACACATGGACTTGTTCCTCCGCTTCCTCCTGGGCCTTTCACTGCAGACCAATCAGAATCTCCTACAAGGTCTGCTGACACATACAGGAAGTATCTCACAGACCAATCAGGAAACAGTCCAGTACATCAAGATGAAGATCGAAGAGACTCCCTCTGCACAGAGAACCATCAATCTGTTCCACTGTCTGAATGAATTGAATGATCGTTCTCTAGTGGATCAGATCCAACAGTCCCTGAGTTCAGGAAGTCTCTCCACAGATAAACTGTCTCCTGCTCAGTGGTCAGCTCTGGTCTTCATCTTACTGTCATCAGAAAAAGATCTGGACATGTTTGACCTGAAGAAATACTCTGCTTCAGAGGAGGCTCTTCTGAGGCTGCTGCCAGTGGTCAAAGCCTCCAACAAAGCTCTGTAAGTATAGACAGAGTTGGATTTCTGTATCATTACTTAAATACTCTGCTATCTTTTCTATCAACTGCTTGTTTTTCATTATGAATATATTAATAACACAAATGTTTTTTTTTTCTTTTATCGTTGATCATTGTCTCTACAGACTGAGTGACTGTAACCTCTCAGAGAGAAGTTGTGAAGCTCTGTCCTTCGTTCTCAGCTCCCAGTCCTCTAGTCTGAGAGAGCTGGACCTGAGTAACAACAACCTGCAGGATTCAGGACTGAAGCTGCTGAATGTGGGACTGGAGAGTCCACACTGTACACTGGAAACTCTCAGGTCAGATCATAGTATAGTTAATCTTTAGTTAAAGGAAGGTAAATATCAGCCCGATTGGCCCCTCTGACAAAAACATTTCCTGTCCTAGCGTACTGGCGGCCCGCAGGCCACATCCGACCCGCCAAAGCTTGCCATCCCACCCACAGCATAGCTACTGATGACAGTATTTCAGTATTTATATATTTACAGTGTTAAATTAATATCAATGGGGACGTACTCAGAAAAACTGCAGCATTAAGTCACTGCTAATGAAAACCGAACATTTCCGTCTGCAGCAGCTGCAAATTAAAAGTATTTAACTGGAGAAAAACAAGTTTAAATTAAATGCGTGTTTGTCTGTGAGTTCGACGTTGGCTGCCAACTATTGCTCATCTAAAATACATCTACAAACCAAGACATCGGCCATTTTTGATAATTTCTGACAGTGGATGAGTTTGAAATATGTCAGGGAGTAATGGAACAAGAAGGAGCAGCCACAGTGAGCTGTTAGAGGAAGAGCTGCAGGTGACACGCTGCACACCTGCACCCTTTCAGCCAGGTAACCAAAGTTACTTTCACTGTCGCTGTTCAGAGTCATACTGTGTGCAGCATGAAATCAGATCACAGTTACTTAGTTGATAATGATAATTGAGGAAAAAATACCAATTATTGTCTGACTTCTGTATTAAAACCAATAGTTGGTTTAGTTTCCCCCAGAATTATGTGAGCTGTAGTATTAAACCATATTTAACTACAGGTGTCACATGCACAATAACAGATCACACAATCAGGACTGCATTCTTACAGACTTTAACCATCACTCCTCAGTGAGCTGCCTCCTTGGTGGAGGTCTGAAAGTACTTTGTAGTATCTAGTTATCATTATGGATTCTAATGTTTTTAATCTGTTTGAAAGTGTAAAGCAAAAACTATACCAGTAGAAAATTCTAATGATGATGATGATGACAATGACGATGTCAATGGCCACAGAGATGTGTAATGGTGAATAATAGTGATGATGATACTACTACTACTAATAATAATAATAATAAGCAGGACCACAGCAGCAGGAACCACCAGGATCCATGAGAACCTGCGACACGAGAAAGCACATTTCTTTACTGGTTTCCAAAGTAGATTTTAAACCCAGCACTTGACAAAGGCTGGTTCTTAACCACTGTGTCATCTGTTTACAACCATAGAACATAGAGCTTGTCAGGTATGATCCCTTGAATATCTTATCATTTCTTCATGTTGATCATTGTCTCTACAGACTGAGTGACTGTAACCTCTCAGAGAGAAGCTGTGAAGCTCTGTCCTCAGTTCTCAGCTCCCAGTCCTCTAGTCTGAGAGAGCTGGACCTGAGTAACAACAACCTGCAGGATTCAGGACTGAAGCTGCTGAATGCGGGACTGAAGAGTCCACACTGTACACAAATCATCAGGTGAGGATTCATTAATCTGTTCTTTCTATCCTCATATTTTAGAGTAGTTTTATTTTGCCTCTGCTGCTGGAACCTGACATACCAAAGAGGAATTTTAGGAGTCAAGAACTGTGTAACTGACCCAAAGTAAAACTCATACAGCCAGTTATCAAATGAACATGTAGTGCCCCTAAGGCTTACCCAAAGGAAGTAATAGTAGAGCAACTAACATCTACCTAGGTCAGAGGTACGGTGCCTTTAATAACTCAGGACGAGTTAGTTTGGGGATTGAACAGTTGACAGTATTTATTGCCTCAAGCAATCCAACAATATGATCAGCAATTCACATGGAATGTAAATAAAAATACAAAATCAAATAGCTTTCTCAGATGTAAAATAATAAAAGAAAAGAAATAGTCCTTTAAGGAGTCAGGTATTGAGTTCAGAGTTCAAGGTTCAGTTCCTGATCCTATTATATGATCACTGATTATACTACTACTACCCGGGTAGAGTTAATAGTAAGTAGGCAGTCTTATCTGTTCCTGAATGTGCAAACTAGTCCAATGTCTTCACCGCGTCCCCGACCCTCCACAGTCACTCTGGGCTGGGCTCGCCATCATTGGATCCTCTAGATTCTTTCTGGTAGCTCAATAAACCAACCTGCACAAATAGTGTAGAGTATTAAGTTACTCTGTTCTGTTCTTATTTCTAACATGAAACCTCATTACCTAATTTTCTTAGTTAGCTTAGTAATAACCAATGACTAATGACTACAATGGAATGAACTACCAAATGTTATAGCAACTGGTACTTTAAGCACCAACAAATCTCAATCATGAATTTTTATATACCTCAACAATTGGTATTCTATCATCAACTAATAAATGATTTATCATCACTTTCTATATGCAACATTGTTTTTAACTATTCCATACATCATTTAATATTTTAGACTATAAACAGGAAGTTTAATTGGATGTATTTATCATGTACAATTTAATAAACAAAACCAGCTCAAACACAATGTAGTTGGGTAACAAATCATTAAAATATATAACCAATTTAAAGCTGAATGATTTTAATATCAACACAAAATAAGTGCAATGCACCTTTAATATTTTACCCTGCTATGAGCTGTTCCTTAACCAAACTAACAATTGCCTTAAAACATTACATTAGTAAAATAAGTAATGTATACGCGCTTATTTTTCAGTCAGCATTGCGTATACCCATTTCTAAACCCCCCCTGATGCCACCATTCAGTAGTATCTGCGAGCCAAATTGCCCATTTTTTCCCTAGGATGGTGAAGCCATGACCCACGCTTCTCTGCCTCTAATTGGCCAATACTCGCTGCCTTTACTGATTGGATTGGTTAACTTTAGGCATGACGAGGAATGAGCCAATCGGAGGCAGAGAAGGGCGGGTCATGCCGAGGTAAATATTGCTAAAGACAAATTCACTTTTACAAGTTTACTTTAAATGATTTGCCTTTAGGATTTGTAATGAACCAGTAAGATGAAGCGAGCTATCCAAACAAACATTTCATTTGACATTACAAACACGGTCACAACTTCTTCTCATTGGCAGAATCTTGGATGTACGCTGGGTGGCCAGTAGCTTTCGGACTGTTTGTGCTGTTCGGACATCCCTGAGAGCTCTTGTGCAGCACTTTAAAAATGCTTGCTGTGATGAAACGAGGTCCACCACAGACAGGCAAATGTACAGAGGTTTACTAGACCGTGTTCAAAGTCCAGAATTTATTTGTGACCTTGGGCTCATGTATGACACTCTCCATGAACTAAGTCTCCTGTCACAGGAGCTTCAATCTCGTTCTATAACTCTGCTCAGAGCGGAGCATCTGCTGAAACGCTCAATCGGAGTGATCCAGTCATTCAAAGAGAGTCCAGGTGAGAAATATAGTGAGGCTTTAGAAGCAAAAAAGACTGGGGAGTATCGGTCTACAGCACTGAAAACAATTGCAAAGCTGAAGTCTATCAACCCAGGCCAGTTTTTACAAAGCCTTGTGAACAATCTGGAGAAACGCTTGTGTTTTGAGGATGAGACCATCAAGGACCTCAGCATCCTTGATCTGAGTGAATGGCCATCAAAGCCCAGCATCCGCCATGGTGAAGAACAAATTAAGCGACTGTGCAAGCAATTTAACCTGTGCACAGACCAAGCACTGAATGGGATGTGGGACCTACTGGAAGAGCCCAGTAGTGAGCCCAAAGACCTAAAACCACTCATGAACTGTATGAAAACATTCCCTGTCAGTACAGCAGAGTGTGAGAGGAACTTGAGCCTTATGAACAATATAAGCTCAGACAAGAGGGCTGTCCTACTGATCTCAAACATATCAAACTTGATGATGATTAATATCAATGGCCCGCCTACTTCCAAGTTTGATCCTAGAAAATATACAAGGACCTGGTTGAAGAGCCATCGTGCTGCCTCTTCTGTGCGTTCTAGCCGCGAGTATCGATACATTAATTCCCATTCAAATCCCCCTTGTTCCGCCTGGCACTCTGCTCGCTGCCCATTTCCCCCATTGGCTTTGCAGGAAGAGCGATTAGGTCAGCCAGCCGCTAGTGTCACTGTAGAGCATTTCTATCAAGTTACCCGTCTAGATACTCCCTTTACACCAGAGACACTCATTGCGCGGCTCGTCAAGCTTTAATTGGTGGCTCGCATGGTAGCTTATAACAATATGGTAACACAGCCAATACATTTTTTCAAATGTGCTACATAAATATACAGTGAACACAGCACTGCATTACACTTCTCCTTTCACCTTCATTAATGGTGTTTCCTAAAGGGGGCACTGTCAAACCTGGCGACGCAGCCCGCTTATGGCATTGTTTACATTTGACTGCAGTGCATGCTGGCTATGGAGGACTGAAAGTGCCACAATTAAATAAATAAATACACCATTAAATAATTACGTAAATGTGTCATTCATTAATTAAAATTGGAATTAAATACATAAATGTGTAATTAAATATGTCATTAATTAATTCAAATACCGATTCATTTAATGTAAAATACATATATAATTATTTCACTATTTACATTTACATTTCATGGTCCTGCGTTGCAGTGCTTCATGAATTACTTCAAACTGTCAAACTCACCCATCAAAAGTTGGTAGGCGGAACCAAAACGTCAGGTGTTCCCAGTAAAAAAACGAAAGGTACGAGGCATACAAGATGAGCACAGGAAATTTCAAGAGAAGTGGATAGACGAATTCTTATTTGTTCTTAATTGAAAATGTATTGGCTGTGTTGTTTCTTTTTTTGTGGGATGTCCAATTTATATGTAGAAATGCACATTTGCAAAGGTGACTTGGTATGTTGTCGTAAAAGTGGCTCTCCCCTTGATTTTGCTCTGCTAATCTGGCTCTAGTGAAAAAAATAGTGAGGATCAGTGCTTTACACAGACGCCGACATCTTCCTCTTCCTGTTTACGCAGTCAGAGCGAGGAGATTCAAAAGAATGGCGGCAAACATAAATCCAGCACCTTCATGCTTAAAAGCAGATGTGTGGGAGCACTTTGGGTTTAAAAAGAATAAGGAAAGCTGTCAAGCTATAAAAGCTGTCAAAGAATCTGTTCAGAACAGGCCACTTGCTGCACTTTTTAACTCTTCATTGTTCATTGTAATACTGCATTTTAAATAAAATAAAAATCTCACCACATCTTTGATTCATTTTGTCCAGCATTTGCAAGCTGTAGACTCTCTGTCCAGTCAGAGCCATATATTGAATATATATTTCAGTTTTTAGTTCAATTAATTCAATCCAATTCAATGGAACACTCACAACCAGTCACCAAAATGACACTGTCCCTTTAAAATCTTTCAAAAAATTATGTAAGTGTATCGAATCGTATCGTTGGCTGAATATCGTGATATATATCGTATCTTGAGCTGAATATCGTGTATCGTATCGTATCATATCGTGAAATTAGTGTATCGCTACAGCCCTAGTTCAGAGAGTATATCACTGTTGATGTGTTGTAAATGCATATTTTTTTTTCATTGTAAACTAAATATTGTTGTTTGTTACATATTGTTTTGTTGAATAATTTGAATGATGATGTTCAATCATCATATGATATTTATATATATATAACGAGTTATGCTAAAATAGTGTTTATTTCAATTTTACAACAGTGCACTTTTGAGTTTATCTGATTGGTTTTGATGTGTGGAAGAGAATGATTTATGTTTTTTTAATCTAAGGTTAAATATGAACAAGGATACATTGTCAAATTCAGATCTGAAGTATTTTATTATTGTGACTTAAAAGCACAATTAGAAGGTGGCTAACACACAAACAATTTAAAGCTGAATGATTTTAATATTAACACAAAATAAGAACAATACACCTTAAATATTTTACCCTACTATGAGCTGTTCCTTAATTTACATTAGCACTCCTTCAGGAGCATAATACAATTAAACACATTAACCAAAGCTAGCACTTAGCTAGCCGTTAGCGTTAACGCCCTTTTTAGTATTAATACAATGATACACACCAAAGACTGTGTGTGTGTGTAGAGAATAAGCTCTGTGTATGAGAGCGATGTAATGTCCATGTTTCCATGCTGCTCTGACCCCCCTCCTCCTTTCAGGGTGGAGCCTGCTGGAGTCCGATGGTTGAGACCAGGTCTGAGGAAGTGTAAGTGTGAAAACAAAGCAGCACACATTCAACCATCTTCACACTGTGACATCACTCATTCACAGCTCTGATGTCATCATCAAAGTGTCAATCAATGATCAGATGATAGATCAATAACTGCAGCTGTATTGTGTCTTGTTCTCTCCATCAGATTCCTGTGAACTCACAGTCGACACAAACACAGTACACAGAGAGATCAAACTGTCTGACAACAACAGGAAGATGACATTAGTGGAGGAGGATCAGTCATATCCTGATCATCCAGACAGATTTGACTACTTCTGGCCTCAGCTGCTGTGTAGAAATGGTCTGACTGGTCGCTGTTACTGGGAGGTCGAGTGGAGAGGAGGAGTTTCTATATCAGTGAGTTACAGAGGAAACAGCAGGAGAGGAAACAGTACAGAGTGTGAGTTTGGATGGAATGATCAGTCCTGGAGTCTGGAGTGCTCTGATGATGGTGGTTACTCTGTCTGGCACAATAACAGAATAACACCCATCTCCTCCTCCTCCTCCTCTTCCTCCTCCTCCTCCTCTGGTAGAGTAGCAGTGTATGTGGACTGTCCTGCGGGCACTCTGTCCTTCTACACAGTCTCCTCTGACACACTGATCCACCTCCACACCTTCAACACCACATTCACTGAACCTCTTTATCCTGGGTTCAGGTTCTGGCCTGGTTCCTCAGTGTCTCTGTGTCCTCTGTAGGAGGGAGAGAGAAACTTTCTCACTGCTGACCAGATAGTTCAGTCTGTACAGGATCACACACAGCTGATGTTAGTTAGTACCAACCTGATGTGTTTACTGTAATAGAGGAGGAAGAGGAGCTCAACAGGTAGAACACGTACCAGGCAAGTCAAAGTGTGACGTGCTACGGTAAGCGTACAGACTCATTTAAACGTAGACTAGTTCTACCTAAGCACTCAGAGTTTCTCCTTCTTTCATTAGCATTAGCAGTTAGCTATGGCTTCTCCCTCTCCCTCTCCTCTGTCCTGCTCAGTGTGTCAGATGTTCAGTTATTCCTCTGCCTCCTTTAGTGATAATGGTTCTTGTATTAAGTGTAGGTTATTTACTGCGCTGGAGGCGAGGCTGGAGGCGAGGCTGGAGGCGAGGCTTAGTGAGTTAGAGTAACGGTGTGTCGGTTTAACTGGAGTTGAGTTAACTGGTGATACTGAGGCTTTTTAGGACCCCTTATTGCCCAACCAGGAAATAAAGATTCTGACTACTTCTATGACATTCATTTGTTGGTGACTTTTAAAACTCTGCAATAGAAACTCTTTACTGGAACAATAATGTTGGTGTCTGCTCCTCACTACAGAACTATTATTCACTGTCATGGTGACATTAACAGCTATAACGTTACATCGAAGAAAGACTCCTTTGGATATCGTATATAGTAATCATACAATGGCTTTACAATACATCTTAGAAACACTAACTATTTTAAATAATTTAAACACACCAAAATGTAATTGTTTATAAAGGCAACCACATCCTCACACTATTGTAAAACCACATTAACGGAGTAGCTCGAGTTTGGATTAACCTGTGATATTATCCTGAGTGAGACTGGTTGAGATGATGAGCTCATTGTTCGTAGTTTCTCATGTGAAAAAAAAAAACCTTCACAAAAACGTCTCTATAATGAATATTTATGTATTCCTCAGGAACCAGCAGGTTCTCAAATCTGTAAGAGTATAAAGTGAGGACTATAGGGAATGGCAATGTATGTGACATAACACTGATAACGTCAATAAAACGTCCAAAATCCTCATGTGTGTCATAGTTGTTTTTAATGTGTGTAATTACATCCAGCATATAAATGAATCAGTCTGAGTTTACGCTCCAAGCAGTGTGGAGAACTGTGTCAGCTGTGGCAGAGTGCACATTCATTCATGCTACACTATCTGTATTTACTGACGATCGGTTTAATACTAAAATCTAGACGTTTCGCTCACTCATCCCAACAGTCTACAAGATTCAGTCAACATGTTTGCTGGAATGTCACAGCTCTGTGGATTTGAATAAGTTGTGTTCAGCTGGGCATCCAACTTCTGCTCCTATTTGCCAAATTAGTTACAATATGTAATTTGGTTGAAAGACTTTGCTGACATGTATAGAATATAAATAAAAGAGAAAAGTCAGTAAACTTTAATATGAAACGTGATCAATGGTAGACAGACGTTGCATCACAAGTTAATCTGATCATATAATGCTTTGCCACAACTCTACTTCAACATGATATTAAACATATACTGACTGTTTCTATATAGAATACCACAATTCTACCACATCTTATAATCTCTGTCCCATTTATTCAAAATCCCACAAAGTTGTGAATGTGAAAAGGATTTGTATAGTGTAGACCCTCTACTGATTAAAGTTTTAACATTATCCAATTTCTGTTCCTATTGTAAAATGAGATTTGACAGTTGTCTAATTTGCAAGAAAGAGTGTGCTGTTGTGTAAATAATATCATTGTGATTGGTGAGATAAAAGTGTAGACGCACATGATCGATGGTAAAATGTTGTCACCAGTTGATCTGGGCGTATCACGCTTTGCCACAGCTGACTCCACATTGCATTAAACATATACTGCAGACTGTATGTTTCCTTACACACTGTGTGACAGTATAAACTCTTCTCAAATACACTTGACATCAGATTAATAAGGATTCGTAAAACGACAGCAAAGACATTTTCTGAATTATTTATAGACATTTGCAGTGTTTGGAACAGGCATCGACACAGTCACCTACTGTGTCATTCTCTTCAAGCGTATTTTCGGAGATCGCCGTCGCAAATAAAATGAATTCAAACTCCAGGTACCTCCGTTAATCTTATTAGACATCAGAACTGACAGTGTTGCGGATTTCATTCTGGTTGGTTAAAATTATGAAAAGAAGTCAATTCAGTCAGTATTTCTAGTGTACAGATCTGCATCAATGCTCGGGAATATCACCAGTTAATATAACCACCAGTTAAACCAACACACCGGTAGATAGAGGTGGGCGATATATATCGTTTGCGATAATATCGTCATTGTTGTTTTGACGATGTGCAAATTTCCATTATCGAGTATTTAAATTACTTCGACAAAAACAATGAAACGCCCGCGGAAACAGCGCTCTCTACAGCATGGCAGGATTCAGTCAGGGACGGTTTTTTTTTAGCGCAGCGCTCAGAGTGCTTCAAGTTGAAATCTGTTCAACTTTTAACACCGCTGGGCGCTCGGAAAATGAGTTTTTGAGCGCTCTCAGCGCTGTTAACGCGTTTGGTGGACACAAATCCAGCTCAGACAATTCTAATTACATTTTAAAGGATATCGACTGATTATCGTTATCGCCAAAATCCCCAAAAATATTGAGATATAATTTTTTGCCCATATCGCCCACCCCTACCGGTAGATCCCCCGGTAGATCCCCCGGTAGTTCCCCAGGTAGATCCCGAGCAGCCGGGAAGACAGAGAGGCTGGGTGACTGAACGAAGGAAGACTAAAACACTGAAGCCCACAGTTCACCACCAACCCATTCACATTTCTAATACATTTTCCCCACTCAGCGACACACCCGCTGAGGAACCAACTCTGGTTATTGGCAGCTCCATAGTCAGAAACGTGAAGTTAGTGAAGCCAGCGGCCATAGTTAAATGTATCCCTGGGGCCAGAGCGGGCGACATTGAATCAAATTTAAAGCTGCTGGCTAAAGATAAACGTAAATACAGTAAGATTGTTATCCACGTCGGCGGTAATGACACCCGTTTACGCCAATCGGAGGTCACTAAGATTAATGTGGAGTCGGTGTGTAATTTTACTAAGACAATGTCGGACACCGTAGTTTTCTCTGGACCCCTGCCCAATGTGACCAGTGATGACATGTATAGCCGCATGTCGTCATTCCACCGCTGGCTGTCGAGGTGGTGTCCAGCAAACGATGTGGGCTTCATTGATAACTGGAAGCCTTTTTGGGGAAAACCTGGTCTGATTAGGAGAGACGGCATCCATCCCACTTTGGATGGAGCGGCTCTCTTATCTAGAAATATGGCAAAGTTTATTTCTAAAACCTGACAGTCCAGAGTTGGGACCAGGAAGCAGAGCTGCTGTCTTACACACTTCTCTGCGCTTTCTTTAGAACAGTCACCCACCCAAAACCCCATAGAGACTGTGTCTGTCCCCCGACCACCTAAATTATTTAAATAAAACCGAGAGGAGTTCAACATAAAAATCTAATAAAAATTCAAACCAACTCCTCAGTAGCACAAAATAAGAGAATGAAATGTGGACTGTTAAATATCAGGTCTCTGTCCTCTAAAGCTGTTTTAGTGAATGAATTAATATCAGATTATGATATTGATTTACTTTGTCTTACTGAGACCTGGTTGTCCCACGAGGAGTATGTTAGCCTAAATGAATCCACCCCCCCACTCATATTAATACTCACATTCCTCGAGGCACTGGCCGAGGAGGTGGAGTAGCAGCCATATATGATTCGAGCGTTTTAATGGACCCTAAACCTAAACTAAATTATAATTCATTTGAAAGCCTTGTTCTTAGTCTTTCTCACCCAAACTGGAAAACACTGCAGCCAGTTCTATTTGTTATAGTGTACCACGCTCCTGGACCGTACTCTGATTTTATATCTGAATTCTCAGAGTTTTTATCAAGTTTAGTCCTTAAATCAGATAAAGTAATTATTGTAGGTGATTTTAATATTCATGTGGATGTTAACAATGACAGCCTTAGTAACACATTTATATCATTAATAGACTCAACTGGCTTCTGTCAGAGTGTAAATAAACCAACTCATTGTTTTAATCACACTCTTGACCTTGTTCTTTCATATGGCATTGATATTGAACATTTAATAGTCTTCCCACATAATCCTTTCCTATCTGACCATTATTTAATAACTTTTGAATTCATACTATTAGATTATAAGCCATTATGCAAAACTTCCTACAGCAGATGTCTATCTGACAGTGCTGTAGCTAAATTTAAGGAGGAGATTCCTTCAGTGTTTAATTCAATGCCATGTCTGAATTTGACAGAATCCTATAACGACTTTAGTCCCTCTGAAATTGATAATCTTGTCGATAGTGCTGCAGGCTCACTACGATCAACATTAGACTCTATCGCTCCTATAAAAAGGAAATTATTAAAACATAGGAGACTAGCACCGTGGTACAACCACCAAACCCGCCAGTTAAAACAAATAGCTAGGAAATCTGAAAGGAAATGGCGCTCTTCCAAATTATCAGAATATCGCTCAATTTGGCAAGATAATCTTAAAACTTATAGAAAGGCCCTCCGTAATGCCAGAGGAGCCTATTACTCAGCACTAATAGAAGAAAATAAGAATAACCCTAGGTTCCTCTTCAGCACTGTAGCCAGGCTGACAGAGAGTCACAGCTCTATTGAGCCACATATCCCCATAAACTTAAGTAGCAATGACTTCATGAGCTTCTTCTATAATAAAATTATTACTATTAGAGAAAAAATTAATCACCAACTGCCATCAACAGTTATCAGTGGCTCTCCAAGTTCAGGGACTTTTGCTAATGTAAACTTAGATATATATTTAGACTGTTTTTCTGCTATCGATCTTCATCAGTTAACTTCAATCATTTCTTCATCGAAGCCATCAACCTGTCTATTAGACCCGATCCTGACTAGGCTGCTTAAAGAAGTTGTTCCCTTAATTTGCACTTCTTTACTGGATATGATTAATCTGTCTTTATTATCAGGATATGTACCACAGTCCTTTAAAGTAGCTGTAATTAAACCCCTTCTTAAAAAGCCCACTCTTGACCCAGGGGTTTTAGCCAACTATAGACCTATCTCTAACCTCCCCTTCCTCTCTAAGATTCTGGAGAAAGTAGTCGCCAAAGAGTTGTGTGAATTTCTACATAACAATAGTTTATTTGAGGATTTTCAGTCAGGATTTAGAGTTCATCACAGCATAGAGACGGCTCTGGTTAAAGTTAATAATGACCTTCTGACTGCTTCTGACAATGGACTTGTCTCTGTACTTGTATTATTAGATCTTAGTGCTGCATTTGACACCATTGACCATATTATTGTTTTACAGAGACTTCAGCATCAAATTGGCATTAAAGGAACCACACTAAGCTGGTTTAAGTCATATTTATCAGATCGCTCGCAGTTTGTACATGTTAACGATGAATCTTCAATAAATACTACAGTTAGTCATGGAGTTCCACAAGGTTCTGTACTTGGACCAATACTATTTACTTTATATATGCTCCCTTTAGGCAACATTATTAGGAATCACTCCATTAACTTTCACTGCTATGCAGATGATACGCAGTTATATCTATCGATCAAGCCAGATGAAATTAATCAATTATCTAAATTACAAACATGTCTTAAGGACATAAAATCCTGGATGAGCTGCAATTTTCTGATGTTAAACTCAGAAAAAAACGAAATTCTTGTTCTTGGCCCCAAAAACCTTAGAGACTCACTGTCTAAAGATATAGTTACTCTAGATGGAATTAACTTGGCCTCTAGCACCACTGTCAGGAATCTTGGAGTTATCTTTGATCAGGATTTGTCTTTTAACTCCCACATAAAGCAAACCTCTAGGACTGCCTTCTTTCATTTACGTAATATTACAAAAATTAGACAGATCCTATCACAGACAGATGCAGAAAAACTAATCCATGCATTTGTTACTTCAAGGCTGGATTACTGCAACTCCTTATTATCAGGTTGCCCCAATAAGTCCATTAAAACGCTCCAATTAATTCAGAATGCTGCAGCACGAGTACTGACAGGAACTAGAAAAAGAGATCACATCTCTCCTGTACTAGCTTCTCTGCACTGGCTCCCTGTAAAATGTAGAATAGAATTTAAAATCCTCCTCCTCACCTATAAAGCTTTTCATGGTCAGGCCCCTTCATATCTTAAAGAGCTCATAGTACCCTATTACCCCACTAGAACACTACGTTCTCTGAATGCTGGGCTACTTGTGGTTCCTATAGTCTCTAAAAGTAGAACAGGAGCCAGAGCCTTCAGTTACCAAGCTCCTCTCCTGTGGAACCAGCTTCCAGTTGTGGTTCGGGAGGCAGACACCCTCACCACATTCAAGAGTAGGCTTAAGACATTCCTCTTTGATAAAGCTTATAGTTAGGGCTGCATCAGGTGAGTCCTGAAACATCCCTTAGTTATCCTGCTATAGGCCTAGACTACCGGGGGATTTCCCATAGTGCACTGAGCTCCTCCCTTCCTCTCTCTTTCTGCACTCATTCATGTTTCATTAATGCATGTTACTAACTTCACTTCTTCCCCGGAGTTCTTGTGCTTTCTTGTTTCGCAGGTTCTAATCGATCCTGGTGGAGCCTCCTGCCATGGTCCTGCTAGATTGCCATTGCCAATACTGTTGTTGCTGTGCACCTGTCTGTCTGTCTGTCTCTCTCTCTCTCTCTCTCTCTCTCTCTCTCTCTCTCTGTCTCTCTCTCGCTCGCTCTCTCTCTCTTTCACCCCAACTGGTCGAGACCGACGACCACCCACCTAGAGCTGAAGGATCTGTCCTAGGTTTCTGCCTTTTAACAGGCAGTGTTTCCTTGCCCTTGTCGCCAAGGTCTTGCTCATGGTGGTACTGTTGGGTCTCTGTAAATAGTTTTTAAAGAGTTCGGTCTAGACCTGCTCTATTTGAAAAGTGTCCTAAGATAACTTCTGTTATGAATTGGTGCTATACAAATAAAATTGAATTGAATTGAATTAGAAGAGGCTGAAGGAAGAGAAGAGCAAAGGATGCTGGGATGAAGGGATCATGTGTGAGGGTAATATGCAGCCTGCAGACGTAGAGATGAAAGAAATGATAGAAAGAATTGATCTTCTATAACTCTGAGAAAAATGAACATTTTTAGGATCAAATGTGGCTGCTTGTTTTTCAAATCTTCTTTTTGAAAGCACAGTTAGAGGGAAAGTGTTTTTATGACTCAAATATTAAAGTGTGAACAAATATTCAACTTTGAGTCTAAAACTGAACTTTGTTGTCTTAAAACTTTTGTTTCTGTGAAGAAAAAATGTGTTTAAATGTCAAACAAGAGTCTTTCAGGATCAAATTCAGCATCTGTGTAAAAATAGTTCCAAGGTGTAAAGAGTGGCTTTGATTTGAACTAAATTTATCATCTTTGGTCATCGTTGAACAAATGTACAAACTTTGATTTGACTTTTGAAGAACAAGAAAGCTTATAAAACCTTCAATTTATCTACTTTATTCAGTTTAGGGCAAAAAAGGAGTATATTTTTTACTGTATAAGTCAAATCTGACATGTTTACTGTCAAATAAAACTTTATAAACTGGAGTATGTTTGTCTTCTTTCATAAATGTAGTGGAAACATGTTTCCACTACATTTATGAAAGAACTGCTGCTCATCTTTTCAGGTAAGACTCAGACTTCAGGCTGTGTCCCTGCTCTCTTTAAAGTAGTAATACAACCAATCCTACAAATATACTGTGTTTTTATATCAGTGGAACAAAAAGGCTCTATATGTGTGCAGTTTGATCTAAATCCAAAGGGAAATATGCTTTGCCTGTGTAGCAGTTATGGATACAAAGCCTTCGATCTGGTGATCCCTTTCCTGAAGCTCTGACTTGAGGCGTGGATATTCTCCCTTAGCAGTGAGTACTGAAGTTTACAGTCTGCACATACAGCCATTATGGTATAATTCAGTCCAAAAGTAACTCATAAAACAACACAATGGGAAATATGAAGATAAAAGTAAAATGAGTAAAAGAATTGTGTTAAAAATATGATTTGTCAAGCGGAGTGGTGCTCCTGGACGTGTGCTCTCTTGGCGTCCGGAAATCAGATCAAAGGTTGATTTCTATTTGACAATAATACTAAGTTACAGACAGACAGATACAGGATAGAAGTCAGTGCTGTATATATGGGACAGAGGTTAAATACAGTGCATATGTAAGAGCTGTAGATACAGGGCGGAGGTCTGCACTGTCTAATTATAAAGGTAACAATAATGATATTATTAATATTACTTTATTTCAAGTTTTAGTGATTATTGAAATGACTCATTGCCTGTGTCAGTCCTGACCTCTCTAACCTAGTATTCCTGTCAGATGGACTCAAATCTGTATTAACTTCACTAAAATCTATGAAATTTGATATTGAAAATTAATATTGGTAATATCATAATTGTTAATATTACATGAACAACACACACACGCACGCACGCACGCACGCACGCACGCACGCACCACACACACACACACACACACACACACACACACACACACACACACACCTGACTCCAGATCAGCCAAAACAGAAATTAAATGCAATAGCTCCCTCCAGTGGCCAAAATGAGTAATTGCAGCACTGTCCATTCAACACTGCTCATATCATTAAACAACAGCATACTGCCATTTCCTGTGAATTCTTTCAGAATAGAATACAGCCACCAAAATAAAGTCCCTAACTTCCTGTCTGTGTTCCAGTGTGCAGCAGCAGAATGAAACACACTTACAGTGTATAGTATAGTATAGTTATAGACTGTAACACAGTCCTATAAAGTCCAGAGAAGAAGAGACAGAATCTCTTTCTGGGTGAATCTGTAGTTCCAGATGTTCCAGATGTGAAGCTGCTTTCACTCCCAAAGACAAAGACAGCTGTTTAACACAGGAAATAACAAACTACTGAGCAGAGCTGACATGATGTAACATCAGGACCAATGATCTCTACCTGTTGATATCTGGATGATTTCCAAACACTGAAAACAGTCTGTAATCTGTTTCACTTCAACTGACAGGATGCACTTTATGTTTGTGACACCAGAGGGAGCCAAATCCTCCTCCATGACGAGGAGCACTCCTCATTTAAAGGAGATCTCAGCTCCATTATTCAGTCATTGTTCTCCAGAACAATCAGCAGTGACTCATTCACATGTGACACATTTCTGTCTCTGTTCCAATGTGTCGTCCATTTCACTGCTGGAAAGGAACCGAGTACATTTACTCAACTACTGCACTGTACTACAGTACTTGTACTTTCCTCTCAACTTGTACTGCACTACATCTCAGAGAGACAGCTTGTACTTTTTACTCCACTACATTTATCTGACAGCTTCAGTTACTTTACAAATCAAAGTCTCTGCACACCCACACAGCTGTTTTCACTCACTGGCTGATTAGACCTCTAGTCAGGAGGACGTTGGGTGGAGCTGTGCTTGGAATTATGGGATGTCACCAAACTACCTGCACTAACTGGGTGAGTTGCCCCGCCCCCAACAAGTGCAACAACAACAACAACAAGGTGGAGTGAGGGATAAAAATATTCTCAGGTCGGTCTCTGTTGTCTTCATAAATGTATTTATGTATTTAAGTTCTGGACAGGAAGTCAGACTCACATTGTCTTGGGGCCACTGCAACGTTCAAGTGTTACAGGAAAGCAGAGAGCAGAGAGTATTTCCATTACTAACATTATACAGTAATTTCTACATTTTATATCATCATGAAGGTCTGAAACTCATTTATAGGCACATTTGACCTTTGACCTCTGCCAGTAATTTCTACCAAACCAAATACATTTTCACAAATAAAAAGTATTTAATTGTACGTGATGCTGAAGTTCAAATTGCTAAGAAACAACTCAAAATACTAACTAATTCAGTTCAGTTTTATTTGTATGGCACCAAAATCCAACCAGTTACACTGCTTATCACACACACACACACACACACACACACACACACACACACACACAGTAATGAAGGAGAAGCAGTGACGTCTCTTCATTTTATCTGATAGAAGTTGAACTTGAAGCATGAAGCTCCTTTTCTCCACAGAGCTGCTGAGGACAGAAGAGAGCTGCACACTGATGAAGTTTGTGGCTAAAAGTTCAGTAAGTGGAGCTCTGATTGGTTGAAATGGTTTCTGTTCACATTGATGGTGAATGTGTGATTGTTTAAAGTCTGTACTGCTTTCAAACAGTCGTGCTCTCTTTGAATGATGACTCTGTGATGAGGAAGATGAGTTCAGTCTGATCTGGGGTCTGATGTGGTCCACAACAGTCAGGACTTTTATTGATGTAGAGGGGGAGGCAGCAGGCGGTCCAGCACTAGGACCCAGCAGGGATCAGACTGACCCCCATCTGTTATTTGATGGTATTTTATTGGAGATGAACAGTTTGTATTTTAACGAAATTCAACAGAAACTATTTGACAACTTTTGCTGGCAGACTTTTAACAGTTTTTAAAGATGTTTTTCTGTGTTAAAGGGGAGATGAACAGGAGAGAAGACATTTTGAATGAATGTGTGTTTCTTTGTGTTCTTTAAGGGTTAGGGCCTTCACTGTAAAAACAACTAAAATCAAAACTGAAGTTGTGCCAACAAACCAAGCCCTTATCTCTGCTCCAACTAAATGTTTGACATCTTGTCATCAGTGGTGGAACGCAGGAAAACCAGTTTTCAGGTCTGTGTTTGCTGCCAGCTGCTGGTTTGAGGAGAGGAGGAGGAAAAGAGGAGCAGACAGAAGGAGGTGTAGAATAGTTAAACTGACTCTTCACTGCCCTCCAGTGGTTAAAGTTAGTTACTACAACATACTTTTTATTTTCATGAAGCAGAGCAGTAAAATCCCCCCCTTCAGCTCCATGAGGCCATCTAGTGGACTGATAGTAGAAATAAATATGAAATAATGTGTGATCTCTCCCAGCAGGTTGCTGTGTCTGTGTGAAGGTGTGGGCTCTGCTATGAATCAGTGTGAGGACAGAGAGGAGGGAGTCCCTCCCTCTAAAAGACAAAAGTGTGGGGAACATGACACAAGGACCAAAGCTCAGAGGTGAGATGAGGATCTCTAACTGTCCATGACTCTTCTCCATGTCACAAAGGCTTTGATTCTCCATTTGAAACAAAGACATTTATCTGAGCTAAAGTACGTAGTTGTCAGTATTCAAACAGGGCTGGACAATCTGATCTCAAATCAGTATCAGGAGAAACATTCAGCTTCATAATGAGAAATGTAACAGTAACATGTGTTTGAATCAATCAGAGCAGATTTCCTTCCTCATGTTGCTCACTGCTGATGTTTGTCCTGATTCATTCCAGTCTGACCAGTTCCACATTCTGCTCTTCTGGACTGGACTGGGAGCTGATTGCTCGCTGGTTAGATGTTGTAGCTGCTCTCACTTTAATTATATGGAATTCAGACAGTGTGTTGAAGTGTGTGACATCAGTAAATTGTGTTCAGTAACACGTCCATAATGTCAGTAATTGAAGACATTGTTCTTATTGTCCAGCCCTGTATTCAAACATTTCAAATTATACATCATTTCACAAAGTCTTTGATTCAGTGACAATGTTTCTGAATATGTGAGCTTTAATGAATTTCTTTCTATCAGGATCCATCAGAGACCAGACTGTCCTGAACCTGAACCCAGCTGTGTGTCCATGAAGAGTGATCGCTCTATGGGTCGTCTTATAGACTTCAAAGATGGCCGCCACTCTGTTGATCAAAGGTGAGGATTTCAAACTGAAGATGGAAACGAAATTATGTGTTTTTATCAGACTCTCAGTTGTGAAATCTCCAGTTTTTCAATCTTTACTGACTCAGATGAAGTTCTCTGAGCATCAACACTCTTTCAGCAGCAGCTGCCTCACACTCACACAGTCAAACACATTCACACTGGGAGCTGCCCAGTACAACCAGTCTGATACAAGCAGACACTGAGCAGCTCCACTGGAGCAGCCGGAGGCTCTAGGTGCCTTGCTCCAGGGCACTTCAGCAGTGTGGGTTAGTGAGAGCTGTTGGGACTGAACCAAAGGACTAGTAAACCTTTACCACTACAGGGAGTCATCAGATTCACTGTTCACATCCAAATATCACTTCATGGACCTTTACCTTGTGTTTGTCTCTGTGTGGACAGACATAATGTGAGCTCATTCTTCATGATTCCTCCACAGAGTGGACCAGGAGAGCTCAGAGGTTCCCAGTGGTCAGTCTGCCCAGCAGCATCAAACACACCTGGACTCCATATTTATGGTCTGTACATGGACAACAACTACTTTTACATCTATTGTGTTCACAATAATCTCCATGCTGCACTTTTTAAACCAGTGGATTGTCAGTCTGTCCAACATGGATCTGATGTTTGCTTCCATGATTTGACTTTGATTGAGTCATTCATATAATATTCTGTTCCAGCTGCTGGAGGACAACATTGTCACTTTTGTGAAGAACGAGCTGAAGAAGATCCAGAAGGTTCTGAGTTCAGATTACCCACAATGCTTGGAGAGTCAGAGGGAGGATGAGGAGAGGTTGGATGGTACAGATGAAGAGCAGAGGAGGAGCAGCAGAGAGGCATTTCTGAAGATCACACTGCACTTCCTGAGGAGAATGAAGCAGGAGGAGCTGGCTGACTGTCTGCAGAGCAGTAAGAGGATTTCTCTAAAGATATAACTCGCTGGATAAATTAGACATTTAACTTTAAGGCCAAAATGGGTCACAACTTAGAGACGCATTTTTATTGGGTCCCAAATTAAAATGCATAACAATGCCATGATAATTGATTGTATTAAAATATGAGAAGATTGTATCAGATTCTTTATTAGTAGTTTATAAATAAAAGAAGCAGTGAGTTATCACCCAGTGGTGTAAAAGCCCCATTAGTTTGGGTCTTTGGGAGACACCAGATATCTCTTTTGAGTCTCAACGTAAAAAAGTTTGGCAACCTTAGTTTTGAAGCTGTCATATTATTTCTAAAACCTGACAGTCCAGAGTTGGGACCAGGAAGCAGAGCTGCTGTCTTACACACTTCTCTGCGCTTTCTTTAGAACAGTCACCCACCCAAAACCCCATAGAGACTGTGTCTGTCCCCCGACTACCTAAATTATTTAAAGAAATAAAAACAAGAGGAGTTCAACATAACATTTTTAATAAAAATTAAAACCAACTCCTCAGTAGCACAAAATAAGAGAATGAAATGTGGGCTGTTAAATATCAGGTCTCTGTCCTCTAAAGCTGTTTTAGTGAATGAATTAATATCAGATTATGATATTGATTTACTTTGTCTTACTGAGACCTGGTTGTCCCACGAGGAGTATGTTAGTCTAAATGAATCCACCCCCCCCAGTCATATTAATACTCACATTCCTCGAGGCACTGGCCGAGGAGGTGGAGTAGCAGCCATATATGATTCGAGCGTTTTAATGGACCCTAAACCTAAACTAAATTATAATTCATTTGAAAGTCTTGTTCTTAGTCTTTCTCACCCAAACTGGAAAACACTGCAGCCAGTTCTATTTGTTATAGTGTACCGCGCTCCTGGACCGTACTCTGATTTTATATCTGAATTCTCAGAGTTTTTATCAAGTTTAGTCCTTAAATCAGATAAAGTAATTATTGTAGGTGATTTTAATATTCATGTGGATGTTAACAATGACAGCCTTAGTAACGCATTTATATCATTAATAGACTCAATTGGCTTCTGTCAGAGTATAAATAAACCAACTCATTATTTTAATCACACTCTTGACCTTGTTCTATCATATGGCATTGATATTGAACATTTAATAGTCTTCCCACATAATCCTTTCCTATCTGACCATTATTTAATAACTTTTGAATTCATACTATTATATTATAAGCCATTAGGCAAAACTTCCTACAGCAGATGTCTATCTGACAGTGCTGTAGCTAAATTTAAGGAGGAGATTCCTTCAGTGTTTAATTCAATGCCATGTCTGAATTTAACAGAATCCTATAACGACTTTAGTCCCTCTGAAATTGATAATCTTGTTGATAGTGCTACAGGCTCACTACGATCAACATTAGACTCTATCGCTCCTATAAAAAGGAAATGATTAAAACATAGGAGACTAGCACCGTGGTACAACCACCAAACCCGCCAGTTAAAACAAATAGCTAGGAAATCTGAAAGGAAATGGCGCTGTTCCAAATTATCAGAATATCGCTCAATTTGACATGATAATCTTAAAACTTATGGAAAGGCCCTCCGTAATGCCAGAGGAGCCTATTACTCAGCACTAATAGAAGAAAATAAGAATAACCCTAGGTTCCTCTTCAGCACTGTGGCCAGGCTGACAGAGAGTCACAGCTCTATTGAGATCCCAACTAGGCTGCTTAAAGAAGTTGTTCCCTTAATTGGCACTTCTTTACTGGATATGATTAATCTTTCTTTATTATCAGGATATGTACCACAGTCCTTTAAAGTAGCTGTAATTAAACCCCTTCTTAAAAAGTCCACTCTTGACCCAGAAGTTTTAGTCAACTATAGATCGATTTCTAACCTCCCCTTCCTCTCTAAGATTCTGGAGAAAGTAGTCGCCAAAGAGTTGTGTGACTTTCTACATAACAATAGTTTATTTGAGGATTTTCAGTCAGGATTTAGAGTTCATCATAGCACAGAGACAGCTCTGGTTAAAGTTAATAATGACCTTCTGATTGCTTCTGACAATGGACTTGTCTCTGTACTTGTATTATTAGATCTTAGTGCTGCATTTGACACCATTGACCATAATATTCTTTTACAGAGACTTGAGCATCAAATTGGCATTAAAGGAACCGCACTAAGCTGGTTTAAGTCATATTTATCAGATCGCTCTCAGTTTGTACATGTTAACGATGAATCTTCAATAAATACTACCGTTAGTCATGGAGTTCCACAAGGTTCTGTACTTGGACCAATACTATTTACTTTATATATGCTGCCTTTAGGCAACATTATTAGGAATCACTGTTATGCAGATGATACGCAGTTATATCTATCAATCAAGCCCGATGAAATTAATCAATTATCTAAATTACAAACATAAAATCCTGGATGACCTGCAATTTTCTGATGTTAAACTCAGAAAAAAACAAAATTCTTGTTCTTGGCCCCAAAAACCTTAGAGACTCACTGTCTAAAGATATAGTTACTCTAGATGGCATTACCTTGGCCTCTAGCACCACTGTCAGGAATCTTGGAGTTATCTTTGATCAGGATTTGTCATTTAACTCCCACATAAAGCAGACCTCTAGGACCGCCTTCTTTCATTTACATAATATTACAAAAATTAGACACATACTATCACAGACAGATGCAGAAAAAGTAATCCATGCATTTGTTACTTCAAGGCTGGATTACTGCAACTCCTTATTATCAGCTTGCCCCAAGTAATTCAGAACGCTGCAGCACGAGTACTGACAGGAACTAGAAAAAGAGATCACATCTCTCCTGTACTAGCTTCTCTGCATTGGCTCCCTGTAAAATGTAGAATAGAATTTAAAATCCTCCCCCTCACCTATAAAGCTCTTCATGGTCAGGCCCCTTCATATCTTAAAGAGCTCATAGTACCCTATTAATGAGACATGAATGAGTGCAGAAAGAAAGAGGAAGGGAGGAGCTCAGTGCACCATGGGAAATCCCCTGGTAGTCTAGGCCTATAGCAGCATAACTAAGGGATGGTTCAGGATTCACCTGATCCAGCCCTAACTATAAGCTTTATCAAAGAGGAATGTCTTAAGCCTACTCTTGAATGTGGTGAGGGTGTCTGCCTCCCGAACCACAACTGGAAGCTGGTTCCACAGGAGAGGAGCTTGGTAACTGAAGGCTCTGGCTCCTGTTCTACTTTTAGAGACTATAGGAACCACAAGTAGCCCAGCATTCAGAGAACGTAGTGTTCTAGAGGGGTAATAGGGTACTAAGAGCTAAGATATGAAGGGGCCTGACCATGAAGAGCTTTATAGGTGAGGAGGAGGATTTTAAATTCTATTCTACATTTTACAGGGAGCCAGTGCAGAGAAGCTCAATCACTTAATGATCTTCTTTTCTTGTGTTTAATAAGAACATATTGTTGGAGTTTGTCAGCGGGAACTTAAATCTAACCTGAAGAAAAAGTTCCAGTGTGTGTTTGAGGGGATTGCTAAAGCAGGAAACCCAACCCTTCTGAACCAGATCTACACAGAGCTCTACATCACAGAGGGAGGGACTGCAGAGGTCAATGATGAACATGAGGTCAGACAGATTGAAATAGCATCCAGGAAACCAGACAGACCAGAAACAACAATCAGACAAGAAGACATCTTTAAACCCTCACCTGGAAGAGATGAACCAATCAGAACAGTGATGACAAAGGGAGTGGCTGGCATTGGGAAAACAGTCTTAACACAGAAGTTCACTCTGGACTGGGCTGAAGACAAAGCCAACCAGGACATACAGTTCATATTTCCATTCACTTTCAGAGAGCTGAATGTGCTGGAAGAGAAAAAGTTCAGCTTGGTGGAACTTGTTCATCACTTCTTTACTGAAACCAAAGAAGCAGGAATCTGCAGGTTTGAAGAGTTCCAGGTTGTGTTCATCTTTGACGGTCTGGATGAGTGTCGACTTCCTCTGGACTTCCACAACACTGAGATCCTGACTGATGTTAGAGAGTCCACCTCAGTGGATGTGCTGCTGACAAACCTGATCAGGGGGAAACTGCTTCCCTCTGCTCGCCTCTGGATAACCTCACGACCTGCAGCAGCCAATCAGATCCCTCCTGAGTGTGTTGACATGGTGACAGAGGTCAGAGGGTTCACTGACCCACAGAAGGAGGACTACTTCAGGAAGAGGTTCACAGATGATGAGCAAGCCAGCAGAATCATCTCCCACATCAAGACATCACAAAGCGTCCACATCATGTGCCACATCCCAGTCTTCTGCTGGATCACTGCTACAGTTCTGGAGGATGTGTGGAAGACCAGAAAGAGAGGAGAGCTGCCCAAGACCCTGACTGAGATGTACATCCACTTCCTGGTTGTTCAGTCAAAGCTGAAGAACCTCAAGTATGATGGAGGAGCTGAGACAGATCCACACTGGAGTCCAGAGAGCAGGAAGATGATTGAGTCTCTGGGAAAACTGGCTTTTGAGCAGCTGCAGAAAGGCAACCTGATCTTCTATGAATCAGACCTGACAGAGTGTGGCATCAATATCAGAGCAGCCTCAGTGTACTCAGGAGTGTTCACACAGATCTTTAAAGAGGAGAGAAGACTGTACCAGGACAAGGTCTTCTGCTTCGTCCATCTGACTGTTCAGGAGTTTCTGGCTGCTCTTCACGTCCATCTGACATTCATCAACTCTGGAGTCAATCTGCTGGCAGAACAACAAACAACATCCTGGTGGTCTCAATTATTTAAAGACAAAAGGAATCTCAAAGATCTCCACCAGAGTGCCGTGGTCAATGCCTTACAGAGTCCAAACGGACACCTGGACTTGTTCCTCCGCTTCCTCCTGGGCCTTTCACTGTGGACCAATCAGAATCTCTTGCAAGGTCTGCTGACACAGACAAGAAGTATCTCACAGACCAATCAGGAAACAGTCCAGTACATCCAGAAGAAGATTGAAGAGACTCCCTCTGCAGAGAGAAGCATCAATCTGTTCCACTGTCTGAATGAATTGAATGATCGTTCTCTAGTGGATCAGATCCAACAGTCCCTGAGTTCAGGAAGTCTCTCCACAGATAAACTGTCTCCTGCTCAGTGGTCAGCTCTGGTCTTCATCTTACTGTCATCAGAAAAAGATCTGGACGTGTTTGACCTGAAGAAATACTCTGCTTCAGAGGAGGCTCTTCTGAGGCTGCTGCCAGTGGTCAAAGCCTCCAACAAAGCTCTGTAAGTACAGACAGAGTTGGACTTCTGTGTTATTACTTAAATACTTTTTATTATGAATGTATTAATAACACAAATGTTTGTTTTCTTTCATTGTTGATCATTGTCTCTACAGACTGAGTGACTGTAACCTCTCAGAGAGAAGCTGTGAAGCTCTGTCCTCAGTTCTCAGCTCCCAGTCCTTTAGTCTGAGAGAGCTGGACCTGAGTAACAACAACCTGCAGGATTCAGGACTGAAGCTGCTGTGTGTGGGACTGAAGGGCCCACACTGTACACTGGAAACTCTCAGGTCAGATCATAGTATAGTTGCTCTTTAGTTAAAGGAAGGCAAATATCAGCGCAAGGGCCAATTGGCCCCACTGAAAAAAATAATTTGCTTTCATAGCTTACTGGTGGCCCGCAGGCGACAAGCCTCCCATCTCACCCACAGCGTTGCTAGTGATGGAAGTATTTCGATATTTATAAATTTACAGTGTTAAATTAAAATCAAGTTGAAATGAAATGCGTGTTTGTCTGTGAGCTTGACGTTGGCTGCCAACTATTGTTAATCTAAAATACATCTACAAACCAAGACAACCATCATTTCTGACAATTTCTGACAGTGGATGAGTTTTGAAATATGTCAGGGAGTAATGGAACAAGAAGGAGCAGCCACAGTGAACTGTTAGAGGAAGAGCTGCAGGTGACACGCTGCACACCTGCAACCTCTCAGCCAGGTAACCAAAGTTACTTTCACTGTCGCTGTTCAGAGTCATACTGTGTGCAGCATGAAATCAGATCACAGTTACTTAGTTGATAATGATAATTGATGAAAAAAGACCAATTATTGTCTGACTTCTGTATTAAAACCAATAGTTGGTTTAGTTTCCCCCAGAATTATGTGAGCTGTAGTATTAAACCATATTTAACTACAGGTGTCACATGCACAATAACAGATCACACAATCAGGACTGCATTCTTACAGACTTTAACCATCACTCCTGAGTGAGCTGCCTCCTTGGTGGAGGTCTGAAAGTACTTTTTAGTATCTAGCTATCATTATGGATTTTAATGTTTTAAGTTTGTTCACACTGATATAGGCAAATAAAAATGAGATCAGCTTTTTTAAGAGGATATATTAACAATACTTTAATAGTCCGGCTCCCACAGGGTTTGCTTATAAAAATTCTGGCCATTGGACAAATGCAGTTAAATACCCCTGGTATATACATCAAATCTGTAACCACAATACTTTTGTAAACCTCAAAAAAACATGTTTGATATTTGATTGAATCTGAACTTCCAATGAACGGCTGGAGGAGGAGAGAGAGGACTTTGGTAGTCTGAGTCTGAGAGACAGCTGTAGGGAAAAGGAGAGAGGACTGGAGACCAAAACCAGACCAAAACAGAAGATAAAATAAAGAGATCTGGAGAAGTCACAGTGAAGAGTGAGAGAGGGAAAAGGAGATGTGGAGAGCTCTGTTCTTCAGATTGAGAAAAGAGAGAAGCCCAGAGACAAAGGTCCACAGCAACAACTATACTGGTAGAAATGACTGATGATGATGATGATGACGACTAATAGCCACAGTGAAGGGAATGATGAATAATAGTGATGATGAAGATGATGGTAAAATTACTACTACTACTACTAATAATAATAATAATAATAATAATAACAATAATAATGGCAGTGAAGGTCAAGCAGGACCACAGCAGCAGGAACCACCAGGATCCATGAGAACCTGCGACACGAGAAAGCACATTTCTTTACTGGTTTCCAAAGTAGATTTTAAACCCAGCACTTGACAAAGGCTGGTTCTTAACCACTGTGTCATCTGTTTACAACCATAGAACATAGAGCTTGTCAGGTATGATCCCTTGAATATCTTATCATTTCTTCATGTTGATCATTGTCTCTACAGACTGAGTGGCTGTAACCTCTCAGAGAGAAGCTGTGAAGCTCTGTCCTCAGTTCTCAGCTCCCAGTCCTCTAGTCTGAGAGAGCTGGACCTGAGTAACAACAACCTGCAGGATTCAGGACTGAAGCTGCTGAATGTGGGACTGGAGAGTCCACACTGCACACTGGGAATCCTCAGGTCAGGATTCATTAATCTGTTCTTTCAATCCTCATATTTTAGAGTAGTTTTATTTTGCCTCTGCTGCTGGAACCTGACATACCAAAGAGGAATTTTAGGAGTCAGGAACTGTGTAACTGACCCAAAGTAAAACTCATACAGCCAGTTATTCAATGAACAGTTTCTGTGGTAGAGTTTCTTTATTTGATGATGGAGACTGTTACTCAGCATGGTGATATGTCAGTTTTATTTGAATCAACCAGAGTTAATAAACACTGACTCATCACACTGTTATAAAATATTCCATCACAAAGACGACTGACTGGAGCTGCTCATCAGCTGGAACCATCAAACACTAATGTTCCCCAACTGGGAGGAAACAACTTGTCAGTAGTTGAAAAATGATTGTGTAATAACAAAGTTTATCTTTGTCAGGTAACTGTTTACACAGATTTGTCTTCTATTCAGAACAGGACATAAGGAGATTAATAAATAAACAGATGAATAGTTCAACAATATGAATTTTCTTATAAAACATAAAAAGTAAAAAATGAGTCCTATTCATCGGCCAATAAGAAGACTCTTCCCTGGAATGAAGATAAGTATTAATTAGTTTGTTTAATTCACACTGACAGTACAGATAATAAGCTCTGTGTATGAGAGCGATGTAATGTCCATGTTTCCATGCTGCTCTGACCCCCCTCCTCCTTTCAGGGTGGAGCCTGCTGGAGTCCGATGGTTGAGACCAGGTCTGAGGAAGTGTAAGTGTGAAAACAAAGCAGCACACATTCAACCATCTTCACACTGTGACATCACTCATTCACAGCTCTGATGTCATCATCAAAGTGTCAATCAATGATCAGATGATAGATCAATAACTGCAGCTGTATTGTGTCTTGTTCTCTCCATCAGATTCCTGTGAACTCACAGTCGACACAAACACAGTACACAGAAACATCAAACTGTCTGACAACAACAGGAAGATGATTTATGTGAAGGAGGTTCAGTCATATCCTGATCATCCAGACAGATTTGACTTCTGGCCTCAGCTGCTGTGTAGAAATGGTCTGACTGGTCGCTGTTACTGGGAGGTCGAGTGGAGAGGAAGAGTTTCTATATCAGTGGGTTACAGAGGAATCAGCAGGAGAGGAGACAGTGGAAACTGTGGGTTTGGAAGGAATGATCAGTCCTGGAGTCTGGAGTGCTTTGATGATGGTGGTTACTCTGTCTGTCACAATAACAGAAGAACATCCTCCTCCTCCTCCTCCTCCTCCTCCTCCTCTGGTAGAGTAGCAGTGTATGTGGACTGTCCTGCTGGCACTCTGTCCTTCTACACAGTCTCCTCTGACACACTGATCCACCTCCACACCTTCAACACCACATTCACTGAACCTCTTTATCCTGGGTTCGGGTTCGGGTTTGGGTTCAGCTCTGGTTCCTCAGTGTCTCTGTGTCCTCTGTAGGAGGGAGAGAGAAACTTTCTCACTGCTGACCAGATAGTTCAGTCTGTACAGGATCACACACAGCTGATGTTAGTTAGTACCAACCTGATGTGTTTACTGTAATAGAGGAGGAAGAGGAAGCTGAAGGAAGAGAAGAGCAAAGGATGCTGGGATGAAGGGATCATGTGTGAGGGTAATGTGCAGCCTGCAGACGTAGAGATAAAGAAATGATAGAAAGAATTGATCTTCTTCTATAACTCTGAGAAAAATGAAAATTTTTAGGATCAAATGTGGCTGCTTGTTTTTTTCAAATCTTCTTCTTTTTGAAAGCACAGTTAGAGGGAAAGTGTTTTTATGACTCAAATATTAAAGTGTGAACAAATATTCAACTTTGAGTCTAAAACTGAACTTTGTTGCCTTAAAACTTTTGTTTCTGTGAAGAAAAAATGTGTTCAAATGTCAAACAAGAGTCTTTCAGGATCAAATTCAGCATCTGTGTAAAAATAGTTCCAAGGTGTAAAGAGTGGCTTTGATTGGAACAAACTAAATTCATCATCTTTGGTCATCCTGGAACAAATGTACAAACTTTGATAAGTCAGGTTAAAATCAAAAGAAATCAAAGTTTTGGGATGATTCTAGATAATAAATGATGCTGGAAACCACATCTAAATGATGTCAAAGCAAAACTGTCCAAATGGATCCAACACTGTATAAAATGAAGGATTAGTTAAATCCAGCTTCATACTTTATATTGAAAGTGAAAGAGTCCAAAAGTTCTTTGAAATGAGATAAAGTCTAATGATTAATTTCATGAACAAATTTAAAAGTGATCAGACTGACATGTTGGCATTAGTACAGTAGAGATAGTGTCACATTAGTCTGACGTCAAACACTCAATAATCTGCAGCTTTTCACTCTTTTTTTTGGTTTGTTTTTTCTATTTTGCAATTTTTTTGTCTCATTATTTGTGTAAAATTTCAATTTGTTTACTCTGAATGTTTCCTTTCTTATCAACATGTTTGCTTTTACTGATTATTCCTTGTAAAACATTCAATTTAAAACTTGTAAAAACTACTTTATTCAGTTTTTCTTTTTCTTTAACTTTCTTGTCCTGATGTCACTGTGATGTTGCCACAGTGTATGATTTCTGTCTGTCTTTGTCATTCTTGTTCAATAAAGTTTTAAAGAAATAAACCTGCTGGTGACTCCCAGTGTGCAGTGGTGGATAATTTACTTTAATTTACTTCAGTAAAAGTAACAGTACTGCAATATAAAAATACTCCATCACAAGTAAAAGTCCTGCATTAAAAATGTCACTAAAGTTCAAAAGTAAAAGTACTAATAATTAATAAAAGTGTCCCCTGTGAGTGTTACACTGTTATATATGATATTGTTGGATTATTACTCCTGATGCATTCATGTGTAACACGTATTTTAGTGTTGTAGTAGTTGAGATCATTTCAACTCTTTTAGATACTGTTGGTGGTTGAATCTGTAATATTGCATCACATTTTATAAACTAATAACAGGTTTTATCTGTCTCAGTAACTATATACTACTACTCAGACTTTGCCTCACACTGGGCACCATTTGTTGGAGTAACAATGGTTTAAAGGGGACAACAGAAACCGACCTGAGAGCGATTTTTATTCATCCCTCCACTTTGTTGTTGTTGTTGCACCTGTTGGGGGCGGGGCAACTCACCCAATTAATGCAGGTAGCTTGGTGACATCCCATAATTTCCCGCACAGCTCCGCCCAACATCCTCCTGACATCATCCATCATCATCCAAATATCAACAGGTAGAGATCATTGGTCCTGATGTTACATCATGTCAGCTCTGCTCAGTGGTTTGTTATTTCCTGTGTTAACAGGTATTGTGTCTGTAAGAGCTACATTTGACATTCAGCATAGACACCATTGTGGACAAGATATTATAACCTGTTTGATTTATTATTTATAATGACTGTCCTTTTTGTAGGCTGCTCTTTTTACAATTTTTTTCACAACATGTAACATGTGATGCGATATTTCATATGCAGCTATTGGACTGTAAGCACTTATTTTGATGTGTAATTTTTCCATATTGAATAGAAAGAGGATATAAAAGCACAAAGGGGATGTCCATTAGTAAAGAGTTCACAGTTATTTTACTCTTTAAACTCAATACCCTTTACAGTGAAATTCATGGTCGATAAGATTTTCTACCCTTATGTGGAGGCTTACATCCAGTCATTTGATCCAGTAGAGCAGGTTGTGATCATTAAATTTGAGCTCCTATGTAAGCACGTATGAACATGTAAAGCTCAATGGTTCCTCTGGAGAGCTGGGTGGATGAAGACTGTTTTCTGCCATGGCAAGGCAGCAAATGTCAAACACTGTATCATCACAGGGATACGGTGTTCTCTGAAGGCATTCCTCTCTGCAGGCTTCTATCTTTTGCTGGGATACCTCTTTCAGGTACTCTCTGGCACCAAAAGGTTGGGGTAGGGTGTACATCATCACTGGGCGCCCACCTGAAGACACAGCATTTCTGCATGGGCGAATTCTGTGAGTGTTTCAGAGGTGAACAACTTCCTTCAGTTCTCTGTACATATAAATAAAAATAGAAAGTCAGAAAATCAGCTCACACATTTGCTATACCAATTGCAGTAGATATCATAATGCATTAAACTAGCCAGTAATGTAGATCAAATGAGCTCCAACTGAAACATCTGCAATTGTAAACTATCATGCAATTAAAAACATCAGAACACTGACAGGGAACATACTTTTCCTACTTTAAGTACTTTGAATATATACTGCTGATAATACTGTCCTTTCACTTTAGTAAGGTTTTGAATAAAGCCTACATGGAGTGAGCTCTTTTCACTTATATCAGTAGGCCTATGATATTAGTAACACCACACTAAAACTAACCCACTACACAGGGTGGTACTACTGCTTTTGGTGAAGTAAAACATTAACTTTAACCACTAAGAAGGTGTCACAGTATTGTTCTGACATAATATAGCACAAAAGAAAAAAAAACAACATAAACGTATTGCAGTTCTGACCTCTATTATTTCAAGATGTGAACTGAATGAGACTTTTGTCTAGGAAGTCACCAGAAAAGGAGTCTGAGTCTTTTAAATCTTGGAACAGGTTCATCCAGAACTGTGCTTGCTGCCTCCCTCAAAAGCCCCACCAGTTCTCTATTCTTTGGTTGTGATTGCTCGATCCATACAGATAACATCTGTGCGAAAAGTTGTCCAGATGATCGTGCCTCAAGAACATCTGCATTTGTTCAATGTATCAATTCTCAGTTCAGAGGTCCGAACGAATTCGGGCAGCAGTTCCATTCCTTGATGACACCTCATCAATGAAGAATTGCGCGATTATCTTGGGATCACTGTTTGTAGAGTAAGCATGTAGCCAAATCACCATTTGTGAAAACCAATCTATTGCACTATTGATGCAGATCCCGTACGGTTTGAGTTTATCATACGAGTCTACATGCCACAAAAAGTTTGGGCCTGGATTCTGGTACATACGCCGCCGAAGGCGATTCCAGCGCCTCAGCTGCACACCGTGCAGATCCAATATTTTCAGCAGTCTCCTGATCGTCTCTTGAGTCACCATGTAGCCAGCCTGAATGCATTTCAAATGCATCATCTTGTATCCATGGAGCATGCCATATCTGTCCAGCTGATCCTGGACAAACACTGCTATGTCTAGCAGATCTGAATGGGCTTTCCTTCAGAACAACCGCAAAGTCCTCAGGTGCCTGCATAGAGTCGACAAACTAATGATAAAACCATCTATATGACTCAAAGACCGGACTATCTCCCAGTGTCTTAAACCCAGATCAAAGTAAGACTTGACTGAACTTGTTTCAAATGCTCTCTAAACTCAGAAAAAAAAATTGTCCGAAAAACAAACCAAAAACAATTACTCAGAAAAACAGAAATAATTACTTAGAAAAACAAACCAAAAAATACATTTTCAAGTGAATGCAATACGCTTCCGTACCATTGCACCAAGACAAATTCCTCGTATGTGTAAAAACCTACCTCGCAATAAATCTCATTCTGAAACTACAGGTATGTAAATATTTCTGTGACTTTGTGTTTATTTTTTGAAGGCTGCTGGAAACTGACTGCAGCGTATTGTCACCTCCTCCTGCTGCTGCTGCCTGATCTCGTCCATTTTCCAGGTGAGGGGCAGTTCATCTTCAACAAGCCTAGTTTTTGCTGCACCAACATTATAGCGGAGAACGGAAGAAGAACAAAAACAACAACAAATACAAGAGGGATCCAGCAGCATTGCTTATGAATAAAGTACAAAACATATATTTTTTTGAGATATTTGTTCCTCATGGTGTCTTTACAGACAGTTGTAGAGGGACACTGTGTGTGCGCAGTGATTGCTTGAACTGATTTCAGGTGTTCATTGGCAGCAGGCAGTAGGGCTGGAGGCAATCTGCTATCACAGGTTATTTTAGTGTGGCTATTTGTCGCCATCTTGTGGCATTTTTTTTAGATATTACAGGGAAAAATAGCTGGAATAGCTGGTCTGACACAAAAGCTCAAATTCCTGTAAAGTGGAACGAGCTAGGAACAACTGCTTCAATTTGGGACACAACTTAACTACATATAGGACATAGCTCTAAAGTTTATACACTGTTTAATGAGGAAATGTTACATTATTATAGCTATAGATTACAGCTTTAAATGGGCATAAATGTATTTTCTCACTCCTGAGATACATTGCCCATTCAGGGTATAAATTGAACTCATTTGACTGAACTGCAATATCACCAGACTACCTTGAAAAATCTCAGTTTGGGAGTTATTGAGTGAGAAGAAACTTTATGAACTTAGTGAAATGCTGTCTATGACAGATGTTCTTTATTTGGGTCTTCTTGTAAATGTTACACATCCAGTTGTTTCCTCTGGACTCCACAATAAACAGCATCTTTTCATTAAAACTGACCTCTCCAAGTATATTCTCCAAGTCTCTGTTATATATATATATGGCGAGGGACGGCCTGCTCTTCAAGCCTCTTTGTGAAACAGTCACAATTCTACGCCGGCTCTAACATGCATAACTTGTCTCGGTCATTTAAAGAAGTGAGGTTTTTCCAAGGTCCATTCCCACAGACTCTAGTTTGCTCTGTAACATATCTGGATGTATCTGCAGCTTCTGTCATGAAACAGGAAGTTGAACTTCAGCATACATGGTCCAATCTCCACCAAACTTCATGTTTAATAAGAGTCCGGCCCTGAACTCATCTACATGCCAATATATAGTCAGTGATATCGCCACCTACTGGCAATAGAAAGTAAGCCTTGTGTGGTGATTATGATCTAATTTACATGAGATTTTCAGGTTGTGGTCCACTCATGATAAACTCACACACCTGCAGCTTTAATTATCTTTATATTTTAATTCTGAATCTACCTTATCTAGTTTGTATTCTATTCTGTCTTATCATCAGCTTGTCAATCATCTGTGAAACACTGTGAAAGCTGCTATACAAATAATACATTTAATTGATTGAAATGTTGCACAAAATTGATTTATTGTTCAGTTAAATAAAGAATAGAAATATTAACATATTAGATAATATATATATATATATTAATTGTGGTATTAAGGCATAAAGACATCAGTTTGTTCCTCAGAAATAAAAATATTTGATACAGAATATGTTTTTTGTCTGATTTTTTTCATCTTCAATCTTAATATGAATGATATCAAATCATGAATTGAGCGTTTTCCAACATCCCTGATTTTATTTTATTTGTTTAATCTCTCTGATTTTATTTTATTTGTTGAATCTCTCTGATTTTATTTTGTTATTTGTTGAATCTCTCCGATTTTATTTGTTGAATCTCTCTGATTTTATTTTATTTGTTGAATCTCTCTGATTTTATTTTATTTGTTGAATCTCTCTGATTTTATTTTATTTGTTGAATCTGATTTTATTTCATTTGTTGAATCTCTCTGATTTTATTTCATTTGTTTAATCTCTCTGCTTTTATTTTGTTGTGTGTTTAATCTATCTGATTTTATTTTATTTGTTGAATCTCTCTGATTTTATTTTATTTGTTGAATCTGATTTTATTTTATTTGTTGAATCTCTCTGCTTTTATTTGTTGAATCTCTCTGATTTTATTTTATTATTTGTTGAATCTCTCTGATTTTATTTTATTTGTGGAATCTCTCTGATTTTATTTTATGTGTTGAATCTCTCTGATTTTATTTTATTTGTTGAATTTGATTTTATATTATTATTTGTTGAATCTGATTTTATATTATTATGTGTTGAATCTCTCTGGTTTTGTTTTATTTGTTGAATCTCTCTGGTTTTATTTTATTTGTTGAATCTCTCTGATTTTATTTTATTTGTTGAATCTCTCTGATTTTATTTTATTTGTTGAATCTCTCTGATTTTATTTTATTTGTTGAATCTGATTTTATATTATTATTTGTTGAATCTCTCTGCTTTTATTTTATTTGTTGAATCTCTCTGATTTTATTTTATTTGTTGAATCTCTCTGATTTTATTTTATTTGTTGAATCTGATTTTATATTATTATTTGTTGAATCTCTCTGCTTTTATTTTATTTGTTGAATCTCTCTGATTTTATTTTATGTGTTGAATCTGATTTTATTTTATTTGTTGAATCTCTCTGATTTTATTTTATTTGTTGAATCTCCCTGATTTTATTTTATTTGTTGAATCTGATTTTATTTTATTTGTTGAATCTGATTTTATTTTATTTGTTGAATCTGATTTTATTTCATTTGTTGAATCTCTCTGATTTTATTTCATTTGTTTAATCTCTCTGCTTTTATTTTGTTGTGTGTTTAATCTATCTGATTTTATTTTATTTGTTGAATCTCTCTGATTTTATTTTATTTGTTGAATCTGATTTTATTTCATTTGTTTAATCTCTCTGCTTTTATTTTGTTGTGTGTTTAATCTATCTGATTGTATTTTATTTGTTGAATCTCTCTGATTTTATTTTATTTGTTGAATCTGATTTGATTTTATTTGTTGAATCTCTCTGATTGTATTTTATTTGTTGAATCTCTCTGATTTTATTTTATTTGTGGAATCTCTCTGATTTTATTTTATGTGTTGAATCTCTCTGATTTTATTTTATTTGTTGAATCTGATTTTATATTATTATTTGTTGAATCTCTCTGATTTTATTGTATTTGTTGAATCTGATTTTATATTATTGTGTGTTGAATCTGATTTTATATTATTATGTGTTGAATCTCTCTGGTTTTATTTTATTTGTTGAATCTCTCTGGTTTTATTTTATTTGTTGAATCTCTCTGATTTTATTTTATTTGTTGAATCTCTCTGATTTTATTTTATTTGTTGAATCTGATTTTATATTATTATTTGTTGAATCTCTCTGATTTTATTTTATTTGTTGAATCTGATTTTATTTTATTTGTTGAATCTCTCTGATTTTATTTTATTTGTTGAATCTCTCTGATTTTATTTTATTATTTGTTGAATCTCTCTGATTTTATTTTATTTGTTGAATCTCTCTCATTTTATTTCATTTGTTGAATCTGATTTTATTTTATTTGTTGAATCTCTCAGATTTTATTATTTGTTGAATCTGATTTTATTTTGTTTGTTGAATCTCTCTGATTTTATTTTATTATTTGTTGAATCTCTCTGATTTTATTTTATTTGTTGAATCTCTCTGATTTTATTTTATTTGTTGAATCTCTCTGATTTTATTTTATTTGTTGAATCTCTCTGATTTTATTTTATTTGTTGAATCTCTCTGATTTTATTTTATTTGTTGAATCTGATTTTATTTTATTTGTTGAATCTGATTTTATTTTATTTGTTGAATCTCTCTGATTTTATTTTGTTATTTGTTGAATCTCTCTGATTTTATTTTATTTGTTGAATCTCTCTGATTTTATTTTATTTGTTGAATCTCTCTGATTTTATTTTGTTATTTGTTGAATCTCTCTGATTTTATTTTATTTGTTGAATCTCTGATTTTATTTCATTTGTTGAATCTCTCTGATTTTATTTTATTTGTTGAATCTCTCTGATTTTATATTATTATTTGTTGAATCTCTCTGATTTTATTTTATTTGTTGAATCTCTGATTTTATTTCATTTGTTGAATCTCTCTGATTTTATTTTATTTGTTGAATCTCTCTGATTTTATTTTATTTGTTGAATCTCTCTGATTTTATATTATTATTTGTTGAATCTCTCTGATTTTATTTTATTTGTTGAATCTCTCTGATTTTATTTTATTTGTTGAATCTCTCTGATTTTATTTTATTTGTTGAATCTCTCTGATTTTATTTTGTTATTTGTTGAATCTCTCTGATTTTATATTATTATTTGTTGAATCTCTCTGATTTTATTTTATTTGTTGAATCTCTCTGATTTTATTTTATTTGTTGAATCTGATTTTATTTTATTTGTTGAATCTGATTTTATTTTATTTGTTGAATGTATCTGATTTTATATTATTATGTGTTGAATCTCTGTGCTTTTATTTTGTTGTGTGTTGAACCTGGTTTTATTGTGAAAGTCCCGGCAGTGAAGGCTGTGTGCTCCAGCTTGACATCCGGTTCCAGCTGCAGCTGAGGAGCTGAGAGTGAAGCACATGCTGAACTGAGGTGAATGATTCTTCTATTGAACTTTCCTCTTTAAGTGAAGCGCTCGGCTCTTTTTGGGAGAGTTGTTTTATTGTTTTATTGCTTCGGGGTTTTCTGTGTCTGTGTCGCATTTGAATGACGGACGTAGAGTCAGCGACAGGCAGCTAACGAGCTAATAGTTAGCAGCTAACATCAGCAAGCTCCTTTTCTGTCAGTGAGTCAACTGATTGACTGAGTGAGTTTCTGGAGATTTCATCTGATATTAAATGCATACACAGTAACAGTTAGAGAACAGCTGATGGACTTTAAATAGGGAACACAAGAACTGCAGGAAGTTTGTGGAAAAGCACAAATGTTGATGAATTTGGACTTTTGCTCCTATTTTAGGGAACTTTCTCTCCAAGCCAGTTTGTTCCCTAAAGATCTCTCATTTCATTTCATTGATAAAGTGATTTCCTATTGAATAAAGAAATAATCTGAAAACTTTCTAGCAGCTCTGTACAGACACAAGTTCTATTTTTAAAAGCATTCATTTCAAAAAAGCTCTTTAATATAGTAATTGTTGGAAGTGTTTCTAATCCTTTCTATTTCTAACAGCAAAGCTTTTTGTTGAAATGTCATATTGTGATCTTGCATCCATTCTCTAATCGGCTGTATTGATTGTTGGGTTTAAACCTCCAGCTGGGGAGACAAACTGGCTCTGATGTTGGATGTTATAGGATAAACACAGACACACATTCATTGTTCTGCTTCCATAAAAACCTTTTGAAACTCAGATTTGATCCATATGGTGGTGTGTCCGTTTTCCTAAAATGAGACTTTTTAATACATTTCCTATCAGCAGATTGTTGCCCAAACACAACCCTGTGTGGCTGTAATGTGATCCATTGTCTGAGAGAGAGTGAGGGTTTATAGAGGTTGACGTATTTAAAGTCAACGCCATTTACAATGTGGAAATGTTGCTTTACACTGATGAACTGAATGCAAGCGCTGGTGCTCCTCACTCACTCAGGGCGGAGTCATGGTGGTGAAGAAGAAGACGGCCAGAGTGGAGGCCGTGGTTCTGGATGAGGACAAACTGCACCAGCTGATAGGTAACGTGGCCCAACTGCTGACGAGCAAACGCATTACGCTTCCTAAGTGATTAATAGCTGTGTGTGATGTTTCCCAGCGTCCCTCTCTGTGGGTGGAGGAGAGGATGGAGTCAGGCAGCTCGCTCAGACCCTGCAGTCCTGTTTGGAGCTGACGGAGCCCGTGCAGCAGATCCAGCTGGTTCAAAAGGTAAAAGGTTGTTTTATTGGATCTTCATGAATCACTTCTGTGTAAACTAATCAATCAATCACTTCTTATTTGAATAATAGCTTCATTGTTTGAAGAAATACCATCAGAATGAAGATCTGAATATCTTTGGGTTTGAGGACGTCACCTTATATAATGTATAATATGTATAGAAACTGCTGTTTCCTGCCCCACAACTTTAATAAATACAGTCATGAAGACCACAGAGACTGACCTGTGAGTGTTTCTTCTTCATCACTCCACTTTGTTGTTGCTGTTGCAGCTGTCCTCATTAACAAGGCCCGGACCCCCCCACTGACACTGACTCCTAAACCCACCCTGTATATATGCATTACATTACTGTTTTTTCCTACCTTGCACATTGTAAATGTCATTCTTGTACAGCTTTAGATCTCTCGGTCTTTATTTATATGTTTGGGATTCTTATGCACCGATGCACCAAGGCAAATTCCTCGTATGTGTAAAAACTTCTGATTCTGATTTAGAGACAGAAATCATACACCGTGGAGACATCACAGTGACATGAGGACAAGAACATGTTGTGTTAAACACAGGAACCCACAGGCAGAACACAAACTGAGTATGACGACCAAAATAGGGCTTTATTGTAAAACTAGTTGGTGGCTGATGAGATGGTGAGGTGAAGCTCCGGTTGGCAGTGGTGAGTGGATAATGGCTGAGATCTAGGCAGAGTGGAGCGGAGGGTGGAGGCAGTGTGCAGAAGGAGCAGGCTGGCTGAAGAGCAGGTGATGATCCTCAGGCACAGAAAAAACAAGGTTAAGAACGCCAACACGAGGAAAACACACATCATACATTTCACCTGACGGCTGAGAGAGTATCTACCAAACAGGCTGAAACAAGGATCTGGAGGGGGCGCATGAAGAACCAGGGTTGATATATTGCAGCACTGATGAGTTGAAGGCTGGCAGGTTTGAGCAGTCAGACAGGTGAGCAGGTAGTCAAGTCCTCAGGCAACCAGTGAGAGTGAGACGAGTCCCACAGCCACAACACACAAACAGAGGAAGACACTAGAAACACTGACACTACTGGAGTATGGTACTGACCATAACAGAATATTAAAGAACAATGGAATAAAGGAGATACATTGAAGGTTTTACAAGCTTTCTTGTTCTTAGAGTACAAACGTGTTTTTATGTTTAGTCAAAGACTAAAAATGAAGGTTTGTGATTGGAAGATTTATGAATATGTGTTTGTGCCAACAATAAAATAAAGTGAATAATCTGGAAGCCATTAGCTTCAGCAGAGGAATAATCAGTAAAAGCAAACATGTTGATAAGAAAGGGAACAATGATAATGAGAACATGAGAACTTTAAAGAACATGAGACTGCATGTGAGTACTGATCTATAAGACTCTGTGTCCATAAAATACAACCATGAGCATAAAACCTCATCAAAGTTTGTACATTTGTTCCACGATGACCAAAGAAAAGTAAAGTTTTTACCAACAAAGGTCAGTTAAGACTCAAAGTTGAATATTTCTTCATATATTTGAGTCATAAAAACACTTTCCCTCTTATTGAGATTTAAAAAAAAGAGATTTGAAAAACAAGCAGCCACATTTGATTCGAGCCAATGTTTCTCAGTTATAGAAGAAGATCAATTCTTCCACCCACCTAGAGCCGGGGTCTGTCCAAGGTTTGTGCCTCTGAAAAGAGACAGACTCATTTCTCATAAACACTTTTGTTTGTCGTCATTTTATTCCATTTTCCTTTTGGTGTACGAGGAATACAGCATCCTCCAGGTGAGTTAAGTAGTCCTCTCCAGGGCCTCTGTCTGCTGTATGTTGGTGGGCATCAGAAATGTTTGATATCTGTATATGTTCATTGTACAGAGGTCATATATGATGAGAACTGCCTTTCTGTATGTGTGATATCCTTTAAACTGGAGAGTGTCAGAGGTTAGAAGAGATCATAGAGAGTGGGATCAACACGTGAGTCCAAACCAAGCTGGAGGCCTTCTCCTCTGGGGTTGAACACAGAGATTGACCCCACGACACGGCAGGTTTAAAGCTCCCTGTGGTGGAGGGTCGGGCCTCTGACCCCAGTATGGGGACTGACCCTCAACCAGTAACCAGAGGCCTCAGGGACCAGTCCGTCCTCCTGTAGACTTGGATTAGAGGAACAGAGGATTGAGTCAGGACACCCTGGGGGGAGTAAGGAACTACAGCTGTTACACTATATTATATTCTATCATTAGATTATTATTACTGCTGTATTTGGCTGTTGTAGCTGCTCAGGTGGAGCTGATTTCAACTATTGAGGAAGGACTGTGACTAATTATTATTGTCATTAATCTAAAATATATGAAATGCCCGTTACAATCATCCAGAGCCCACAGTGACACAATGTTGTCTGACCAACAGTTCAAAGCTGAGAATAGTAAAAGTAGTAATACTACACTACAGAAATACTCCATTACAACTTAAAGTGCTGCATTAAAACAGTTCCTCACTTACAGAAGTATTATCAGCACAATGTAGTTGAAGCTCCCAGTCTCTCTCTGTAGACACTCACTCAGTCTTATCTCACTCCCATCCCCCACACCTTCCGTTGCCCTGACAACCGTGATGTCACTGCCACTCCCTGTCCACAGGTAACTTTCACTTTGTGAGCTCGTCGTGTCGCAGCTTCTTCTTTTGTCCATGTGAAGGTTAGTAAGAGACACTTTTCACTGTTTGACTCCTCAATGACTCTTTGTTCATCTTGTTAGTTTAGTTCAGTAGAAAGAGCAGAAAACTCTACTAACAGTCAACTGAGAACCAACATGGAGGAAGAGTTTCCTCCATCTTACTGTCAGTGTGTCACTGTTCAAAGTAATCAGAGTACTCACTGACAGTACTCAGAGTACTCACTGTATGATTTCTGTCTGTCTTTATGAGCTCACCTTATCAATGTAGTTGAAGTATGTAAAGTGAAAGTAGTCAGTGTACAGAATGGCCTCTGTCAGTGTTGTATTATTATATTAGTGGATGATTATTATTGATGCATTAACATGTAATCACTACTTTAATGTTGGAGTTGCTGCAGGTGGAGCCAATATGAACTACTTCAAATACTTTTGGCTGCTTGAATGTAAAATAATGAATTCTATTTTATAAACTGATCCCATGTTTGAAAAGTAAGCAGGAAGTAAAGCTGTCAGATAAATGCAGCTCCATGAGGCCATCTAGTGGACTGATAGTAGAAGTAGAGCAGCTGATGGCAGCTTTCTGCTCTCATTCTTCCTCAACACTGACCAATGAGAACAAGCAGCATCTCCTCTGGCCAATAACAAACCACTATTGATCCATGGATTGATTAGTTTGCAATGTGTGACAGTGATGAGAAAAGGCCATCAGTAGTTCCCAGAGTTCACAGTCATGTTTTCTAACTGCTTCTTTAGTCTGAGCAACAGTCCAACAAGCCAAAGGGATTCAACTGACACTGAGAGGAAACAGAGAGAAGCAGCCAATCAGTGGAGAAGCAGCTGATAGTTTTACAGGAGAAATGATGTAAATCAGTGGTTCCCAACCTGAGGGTCGGGACCCCCACTAGTGGTCACCATAGCTTCATGGGGGGTCTGTTGGTCGGCCTATATCTCAGCATCTGGTTCACTTCTGTGAAGAAAAGTCAATGTAAAGTAAACTGTCTAATAGATCAATGACCAAACATCAGGGAAGAGATAAGCATATTAAGTATTTATGATAAAAACAATGATAAAAGATACATAACACAGACAAACTGTATAAAAACTTCCAGAATTCATCAGAATCAACTTCAACTTCTTGCAGTTACTGAGTTCAATATTTGGGTTGATTGTACAGATTTGGATATAATATGAAATATGTATAAAATATGTCCCTCAGTCAGGGGTCGTCAGTTTACTCAGTGATAGAAAAAGGTTGGGAACCACTGATGTAAAGGATGAATGAGTGATGATGAGTTCTCAGTGCTGATCAGTGATTGGACTGATGCTTTCAGCTCTGCTCTCAGTGTTTCCTCTACAGATGAAGGTAGAAAGTCTCTGGGAGCTGATGTGGATGTGAATTCAGCAGCAGCTGCCAAGGTAACAGGATTGATTTTGGATTATTGGACGAGCTGCCACTGCATGCTCTGACTGGATATAGTAGACTTGGAAAAAGAGCAACATTTCAACTGTTGAGGAGCTTTTCAAAGTCAGTCAAATAGAAGTGAAACAGCAACATGAAGTATATTCCTCTAGTCTTCAACCAACCCCACAGACTAAAGAGCATTGTGAATGTCATTTCTTAGATACTGCAGCTCAAAGTGCCAACAACATTTCTACTCTGCCATGGAAACTGTCAGATGAGTGGATTTAGTATTGAGCTGAATGAGCCGTTTCCTCCAATCAGAGCTGTGTGTGTTTGTCATGTGACTGAGAGGAATGATGGGGAATAATGTGTGATCTCTCCCAGCAGGTTGCTGTGTCTGTGTGAAGGTGTGGGCTCTGCTATGAATCAGTGTGAGGACAGAGAGGAGGGAGTCCCTCCCTCTAAAAGCACTCTGTGTGGGGAACATGACACAAGGACCAAAGCTCAGAGGTGAGATGAGGATCTCTAACTGTCCATGACTCTTCTCCATGTCACAAAGGCTTTGATTCTCCATTTGAAACAAAGACATTTATCTGAGCTAAAGTACGTAGTTGTCAGTATTCAAACAGGGCTGGACAATCTGATCTCAAATCAGTATCAGGAGAAACATTCAGCTTCATAATGAGAAATGTAACAGTAACATGTGTTTGAATCAATCAGAGCAGATTTCCTTCCTCATGTTGCTCACTGCTGATGTTTGTCCTGATTCATTCCAGTCTGACCAGTTCCACATTCTGCTCTTCTGGACTGGACTGGGAGCTGATTGCTCGCTGGTTAGATGTTGTAGCTGCTCTCACTTTAATTATATGGAATTCAGACAGTGTGTTGAAGTGTGTGACATCAGTAAATTGTGTTCAGTAACACGTCCATAATGTCAGTAATTGAAGACATTGTTCTTATTGTCCAGCCCTGTATTCAAACATTTCAAATTATACATCATTTCACAAAGTCTTTGATTCAGTGACAATGTTTCTGAATATATGAGCTTTAATGAATTTCTTTCTATCAGGATCCATCAGAGACCAGACTGTCCTGAACCTGGACCCAGCTGTGTGTCCATGAAGAGTGATGACTCTATGGGTCGTCCTGTAAACTTCAAAGATGGCCGCCACTCTGTTGATCAAAGGTGAGGATTTCAAACTGATGATGAAAATAAAATGATGTGTTTTTATCAGACTCTCAGTTGTGAAATCTCTATTTTTAAATGTTTTAAAATGTCTTTTAATGGACGGTGATGGTTTGTGTCAGTTTACAACAGCCTCAGTTTCACAGTGAACAAATAGTTGCAGCAGTTTATAGAAACTCACTGCTTTGACACCACGTCTGTTCCTCTTTTTATCCTAATTGGACCGATATGGTCACTGCACTCCATCATTTCCCCGCCTATACTGCACACTGCACTGATACAGCTTTAAAATACACAGTGAAACATGTCTAAATCAAACACTGACTTTATAGAAATCCTAACCAAGAACTCCCTGGGTACAAATACACTGTGTACAGTCGGTGTATTCAGTCACTGGTTCTGTCTCAGTGTGTTGTGGGTGCAGTGCAGAACTGATCCTGTTTTTCTATCAGGAGGAAACAACCTGAACCCAGCTGTGTGTCCATGAAGAGTGATCGCTCTAATGATCGTTTTATAGACTTAAAAGATGGCCGCCACTCTGTTGATCAAAGGTGAGGATTTCAAACTGATGATGGAAAAGAAATGATGATGTTTTTATCAGACTCCAGACCAGTTTTTAAACCTTTTCATGGACCTTTACCTTGTGTTTGTCTCTGTGTGGACAGACATAATGTGAGCTCATTCTTCATGATTCCTCCACAGAGTGGACCAGGAGAGCTCAGAGGTTCCCAGTGGTCAGTCTGCCCAGCAGCATCAAACACACCTGGACTCCATATTTATGGTCTGTACATGGACAACAACTACTTTTACATCTATTGTGTTCACAATAATCTCCATGCTGCACTTTTTAGACCAGTGGATTGTCAGTCTGTCCAACATGGATCTGATGTTTGCTTTCATGATTTGACTTTGATTGAGTCATTCATATAATATTCTGTTCCAGCTGCTGGAGGACAACATTGTCACTTTTGTGAAGAACGAGCTGAAGAAGATCCAGAAGGTTCTGAGTTCAGATTACCCAGAATGCTTGGAGAGTAAGAGGGAGGATGAGGAGAGGTTGGATGGTACAGATGAAGAGCAGAGGAGGAGCAGCAGAGAGGCATTTCTGAAGATCACACTGCACTTCCTGAGGAGAATGAAGCAGGAGGAGCTGGCTGACTGTCTGCAGAGCAGTAAGAGGATTTCTCTAAAGATTTAACTCGCTGGATAAATGAGACATTTACTGATGTCTCAACAGAAGGACCAAAATATATTCACATACTCATTCTTTAAAGCAGTGTTTCCCAAACTTTGGGTTGGGACCCAGAATGGGTCACTGATAGGGATCGACTGATATGTTTCTTTCAGGGCTGTTACAGATACCGATTATTAGTAATGAAGGAAACCGATAATCAATATTTGGAACCGAACAATTGCAGGAAAAAATATTTTGAACAACCAGTGAAACTAAGAGCATTTATTTATTACTTTAGTTACTTTGCAGATTCACATTATCAATATAAAATATAAATCAACTTATAAATTATGAATAATTATTATAGATAGAACACATTGATAATTATAATCTTAGTCTCTTTAAGTATTGTGATGTTGCTACTTTAACTTAAGTAAAATATCTGAGTAATTTAAACATGTTTAATCAAATGTTGCAAAAAATATCTTTTCAGAATCATTTTACATTTTACTCTACTCTCACTAATGTGTGTATTTATCAGCAATCGGTTTAAAAAAATGTATGGTACAAATAGAAAAATGCTGAATATCGGATCCAATAATCGGTCTATGCCTGGTCATGGACCCATTTTATTAGGTCCCCAATTAAAATGTGTAACAATGCTTTTTTATTTTTTTATTTTATTTTTATCAAGGAGAAACATACAAGGTAAAGTCAGTACAATTATACACACACACAACGCAAAACAGAATCAAGCACTTACATAATTGCACTATCATATAATCTCTCATCTATTACTCTCCTTTTTCTTCTTTTTTACAATGTGTAAAACGAACAATTGAACAACGGATGTCACACTTCCTCATTTCCCATCCAGATCTACCGACAGCAATTTTCAGTTATCCCAATATTCAATAATCTGGTACGTCAGGCCATGTGATAAAGGTACTTAAAGCAGTTCAGGTCTCCGTAATCTTATATATCTAATCCATTTTGACCACCATCTCTTAAATTTCTCTGATTGTAGTCGAACGTCAGTCTCTCCATGTTGCAGATTTCATGAACAGTTCCTTGCCATTCTTCCAGTGTCGGTGCGTTGGGTTGTAGCCACTTTCTTGTTACAGCTTTCTTCGCGCCAATTAACAATATCTTCATTAGGTATTTATCCCTTTCCCATCTACATTTAACATGCAGGGTGTTCGAATTTGAGGAGTTTAGAAAACTTTTATATAATCTAGATATTAGTCTCTTTCCACTCCCGGATTTGTAAGTTGAAACAAAAACCTTCAGGATATCACTACCCAAGTCCTCTGTCAAAATTGTATTTAATCGATGCCTTACTTGAAGGTATCTTAAAAAATCTTTTAAGATACCCATTGTGTGTGAAGCAGCAGTAAGCCGTAAGGCCCCTTTCCATCCATATTTTAAATCTACTATCTGTCCTATTTGGAATAAAATCCATGTCATATGCACACCAACGTAATATTTTTCCTGCACCCTTTAAATTGTATTTCCTAACTACTTTGTACCAGATTCTTAGTGTTGTTTTTAACCAGGGGTTATTTTTATTTGAAAGACTGTCTACTAGTTTTTTGTCTGCCATTGCTGCCTGCACAGGTGGGCCCATAGATCCTCCCTCTTCTATATCCTTCCATCTGGCCCTGAACTGCGGGTCACAGAGATACACCAGGGATCTTATCTGAGCCGCATGGTAGTAATCTTTTAAATTTGGCAATGCCATTCCCCCTTTGTATTTTGATAATTGCATTACTTTGAATTTTATCCTTGGTTTTTTACCCATCCAGATATATCGAGAAATTAATTTCTGCCATTCAATGAACTGTTGATCACTTATTTCAATTGGCAGCGATAGGAAGAGATACAACAGGCGGGGTAAAATCACCATTTTGACCAATTCAATCCTTGATGTTAAACTCAGAAAAGGTAAGTGATTCCATCTGGAGATGTCAGATTTGATTTTAAGGTTGAGGGGGATATAGTTGGCTTTAAATAATTTTGTAATATCTTGGGTAAGATTAATTCCCAGATACTTCATTGATTTCTTGTTACAGCTCAGGCTGTATTTAGTTACCAAATCATCTGGTGGGTTGAAATGAAAAGACATAGCCTGAGTTTTCTGGATATTTATCTTATAGCCTGATAATTGACCAAACCTATCCAATGATGACATTAAAGCTGGTAGAGATGTGGATGGTTGTGATAAAAAAATGAACATGTCATCTGCAAACAGAGATATTATGTGTTCCTGTCCTGCAATATTTATGCCCTTGATTTGCCCGTTTTGCCTAATATATTGACTGAGAGGTTCTATAAAGAGGGCAAAGAGAAGTGGAGAACAGGGGCAACCCTGCCTACAAGAACGTTCCAAAATAAAAGAATTTGAGAGACTGCCATTTATTTTAATTCTTGCTGTTGGCTTACTATATACCGCTTTGAAAGCCTCAATAAGAGTATGATGAAAACCAAATTTATCTAATACCTTATACAAAAAAGTCCACCTTACTGAGTCAAATGCCTTCTCAGCATCCAATCCCATTAACATAGCTTGTGTCCTGTTTTGTTGGATATACCACATAATATGTAGCGTCCTCCTTAAGCTGTCTTGGGTCTGTCTCTCATGAATAAAACCCGTCTGGTCCAAATGAATAAGAGATGGCAAGAGTTTTTCAATTCTCCTAGCCAATATTGACATATACATTTTATAATCTAAATTTAACACTGAGATGGGTCGAAATTGTTTACAATCTAATGAATCTTTGCCTTCCTTTGGTATTACTGAGATCATGGCTTGCTTCCATGAGGGGGGAATCTCTCCCTTTTTGAGTGCTCCATTACATATCTGGCACAGTTTTGGAATCAGCTGTTCCTTGAAAGACTTATACCATTCGGCTGTGAAGCCGTCTGAACCTGGACTCTTATGTGGTTTGAGTCTTGATATTGCTGCCTTGACCTCTATTTCAGTAATATCCGCAGACAGGGCTTTATTTTGTTCTTGTGTGATTGTGGGAAGATTCAGAGATTCAAGGAAACTCTTCATCTCTTCTTCGTTATCTACTTTTGGTTGTGAGTATAGTTCCTAATAATAAATTTCAAAACTTTGTTGAATTAGGTCTAGTCTATGCTGTATTTTCTTAGTTTGAGGGCATCTTATCTTATTAACAGTGGCGTCTGCCTGTTGTTTCCTCAGTTTATATGATAACAGTTTCATTGCCTTGCTCCCTGCCTCATAGTGCCCCTGTTTCAAAAATACCAGTTTCTTTTTAACCTCTTCTGAGAATATCTCATCAATCTCATTTTGCAGTTTTTTAATTGATACTTCCTTGGTCCCTGGTCTAGCCTTGTGATCTTTTTGTAAATCTCTGAGTTTAGTGTATAGAGAATTCAGCCTCTCCTGTCTACGTTTTTTTAGTGATGAGGAAATAGAGATTATTTCCCCCTCAGGACTGCCTTGAATGCATCCCACACCATAGGAGGAGACACTTCTCCATTGTTGTTTTCTTTGAAATAGGTATCTATTTCCTTTTCCAACTCTCCTTTCACCTGGGGTTATTCAATAAGCTTGAGTTCAATTTCCATAGTGTAGATTTTGGGTTATTACCAATATTAACTGTCATTATAATTGATGCTTGGTCAGACATATCAATTGTTCCAATATCGCATGATTGAATTCTAAATCGTTCTCTCTTAAATGCAAAGAAGTAATCAATCCTCGAATAGGTAGACTGAGGTGCAGAAAAATAAGTGTAGTCATGGCCTGTTGGATTAAACTCCCTCCAAACATCTATTATGCCAATTTCTTTCATTATAGAGTTTATCTTATTATTCATAGGTTTACTATGTCCTAAATTAGAGATAGAAGATTCCATTTTTGATAATCTTATATTTATATCTCCTCCACATATAAGCACACCCTGAGCTTCAGCAGACATATCAAATATTTTTTTATAAAAGGTCCAATCACTCCCAGGAGGAGCATATATGCTAAAGAAAGTTACCATCAGCCCATCGATCCTTCCTGTTATCATTACATATCTGCCTTCTTTATCTTTAGTCTCTGAAATGTGCTCATATTGGACTTGATTTGAAATAAGGATGGCAGACCCTCTTCTATGTCTGATGCCTGATTTATAGGATGAGTGAAATACATATTTGAAGCCTCCTCTTCTCAATTTTGCATGTTCAGTTTCAGATAAATGCGTTTCCTGAAGGAATGCTACCTGAGCACCTTCCTTTCTCAATTTTGACAATATCTTGCCTCTCTTGATCGGGTGGAGTATTCCATTCACATTGAAAGAGACCACTTTCAGAGTATTATTTATCAGTACCATCTCTATTTCTGCTCTGAACTGCAGTGAACACACAAACAAAACAAAAACCAATGAGAAACTGAAAATGTTCGTTAGGGCTTCCAAAGGTGGGGTTAAAAGAAAAACCCTGTATTAGGTGTTTAAATGCGGCCTTAGAGAGGGAAAGCCTCTCTTCTATGAGAGGGCCCTCATCTGTAATGGATTCAGCAGGAATCTCATCCATAATGTCAAAAATGTGCCCCCGACATAATGATCATCCTCAATTAGGCTCTTTGATAACTTAAATGAAATTTACGTTGTTTTTTTTAACAGAATCTACCGTCACCCACCTTTATACTTCACTTTGAAATAATAATTAGGAGCCTCTGTTACATGGAGAACAATCCTCTCTCTTCCAAACATAAACCTAAAATATCAGGATGTGTGGCTTACTATTTTACACTTTTTTCTCGCAGTGGAGGGGTTTTGCATCTTCTATACAAGTCTTACACTCACTCATTAGACAACACGTAAGTGAGGAGCTCCCACTGCTTTTCAGAAACAGCTCTGCAATGCCCGAGCATAAATCAAAGATGTCCAATTCTGTAATCGGACTCCTTCTAAACCATACTTGCGTGATCATTCTCTATTCAGCCGCATCTTGACCTCTCTGCGCCGGACCCCAGCTGAATGTCTGGAGCTTGTCTCTGATCATTGGTCCTCGACGTGCATGCGTCTGTGTTCGTCCTCGTCTGCCGCTCACCGACCAGGACAGCCTCCGTATCTGCTCCAGCAGCGTCTCGGGTGGTTTAAGCACTGTGACCTGCAGCCCCTTCTCTGCCATCTCCTTCGTTGCTTCCTCAGCTGTGTTGTAGGTGCGTGTCCCATCCGCGTAGAAAACTCGAAGTCTAGCCAGGAAGGGAGTCTGAAAGCGGATCCCTTTCTCCTTCAGGACCCTCTTAGCCTCTATGTACTGTTGCCTTTTCTTCAACACACTCGGTGCGTAGTCATTGTCCAGATTGATTTGTTTATTTTTCCACATAAAGCCCCTTTTCTGCCACGCTGTTCATAAGATTTCCTCTTTTGTTCTGTAGCTCTTTTGGCACGGGTCCAAGTTCAATGTTAAGGTCCGCGTCCTCTGACAAAGACAAGCCATGTTTCAGCAGTTTTCCGACAAACTCTATCATTGACGAAGACTCGTTTTCTGACCCCTCTGGGATGGAGTAGATTCTAATGTTGTTTCGTCTAGATCTCCCCTCCTGGTCCTCCTGTCTTTCTTCCAGGTGAGCTTGAAGTTTTGTTAGCTCCTCCATCACTTCTTCCAGCGACTGCATTCTCTCCTCTGTGTCTGAAACACGCTCTTCTACTTCGTCGAGTCTCTTTTTGGTTTTGCTGATCTCTTCTTTAATTTCCTCGAGTTGTTGCTTATTATCGTGTCGGAAATCTTTTATCACTGCGAGAATTATTTTCAGGCTAGCCTCCAGGTAAGCTTCCCCTTCCTCTCCGTCATCATTAGCTGGTGAGCCACAGCTAGCTGGGAGGGACTCCGGACTCTGGGTTTCATGTGTTTTGGCATTCTGTGCAGGTTTCCTATGTCTTACTTTGCTTTGCCTATCTCGCAATGAAGTCTTGCCCTTATCCATGTTTTACCATCAGTTTTAAATCGAGTTCGTCAAGTTAATGGGGACTTAAATTCTAGTGGTCGGGGGAGATTCTCTCTCACGCTGCCATCTTAGCGGCCGCTAGACCGGAAGTCGTGTAACAATGCTTTTATATGTGAATTCATTTTCATACTTAAAACAGAAGAAGAGAAAATGCTCTTCTGACTAGTGTGTGCTGTACGCTTCTTCTTTTTTTGTAGTAAAGAAATGATTTTTTGGGGCTTATATTGCCTTTATTTGATAGGACAGCTGAAGACAGACAGGAAAGGGGGGCAGAGAGAGAGAGGGGATGACACGCAGCAAAGGGCCGTAGATCGGATTCGAACCCTAGGCTGCTGCAACAAGTACTGAGTCTCTGTACATGGGTCACCAGCTCTACCTACTGAGCTAACCAGGCGCTCGCTATATGCTTCTTTAACAGTAGTTTATAAATGTAAATCTTATGGAAATTCATGATGTGTGTTTTGTAAAAGCCGTTTCACACAGCTGAGCAGCAACAGCCAGCTAGAACAAGTGTTCTCCCAAAAAGCATTTCCAAGGTAGCTGCCACCAGCTGGGTACCACCAGAAGTTTAACTCTGTAAAAAGTTTCTTTTTTGGCTTTCAAGCTGTAAAATTTTGGGAACCACTGCTTTAGTGGAAAGAATCATGTTATTAATATAACTATACAGTATATATTATAGATCATATTATATATTATAATATCATATTATTTTTTAATAAATCATTTAATGATCTTCTTTTCTGTGTCTTCATTAAGAGCATATTGTTGGAGTTCGTCAGCGTGAACTTAAATCTAACCTGAAGAAGAAGTTCCAGTGTGTGTTTGAGGGGATTGCTAAAGCAGGAAACCCAACCCTTCTGAACCAGATCTACACAGAGCTCTACATCACAGAGGGAGGGACTGCAGAGGTCAATGATGAACATGAGGTCAGACAGATTGAAACAGCATCCAGGAAACCAGACAGACCAGAAACAACAATCAGACAAGAAGACATCTTTAAACCCTCACCTGGAAGAGATGAACCAATCAGAACAGTGATGACAAAGGGAGTGGCTGGCATTGGGAAAACAGTCTTAACACAGAAGTTCACTCTGGACTGGGCTGAAGACAAAGCCAACCAGGACATACAGTTCACATTTCCATTCACTTTCAGAGAGCTGAATGTGCTGAAAGAGAAAAAGTTCAGCTTGGTGGAACTTGTTCATCACTTCTTTACTGAAACCAAAGAAGCAGGAATCTGCAGGTTTGAAGAGTTCCAGGTTGTGTTCATCTTTGACGGTCTGGATGAGTGTCGACTTTCTCTGGACATCCGCAACACTGAGATCCTGACTGATGTTACAGAGTCCACCTCAGTGGATGTGCTGCTGACAAACCTCATCAGGGGGAAACTGCTTCCCTCTGCTCGCCTCTGGATAACCACACGACCTGCAGCAGCCAATCAGATCCCTCCTGAGTGTGTTGACATGGTGACAGAGGTCAGAGGTTTCACTGACCCACAGAAGGAGGACTACTTTAGGAAGAGGTTCACAGATGAGGAGCAGGCCAGCAGAATCATCTCCCACATCAAGACATCACAAAGCCTCCACATCATGTGCCACATTCCAGTCTTCTGCTGGATCACTGCTACAGTTCTGGAGGATGTGTTGAAGACCAGAAAGAGAGGAGAGCTGCCCAAGACCCTGACTGAGATGTACATCCACTTCCTGGTTGTTCAGTCCAAACTGAAGAAGGTCAAGTATGATGGAGGAGCTGAGACAGATCCACACTGGAGTCCAGAGAGCAGGAAGATGATTAAGTCTCTGGGAAAACTGGCTTTTGAGCAGCTGCAGAAAGGCAACCTGATCTTCTATGAATCAGACCTGACAGAGTGTGGCATCAATATCAGAGCAGCCTCAGTGTACTCAGGAGTGTTCACACAGATCTTTAAAGAGGAGAGAGGACTGTACCAGGACAAGGTCTTCTGCTTCGTCCATCTGAGTGTTCAGGAGTTTCTGGCTGCTCTTCACGTCCATCTGACATTCATCAACTCTGGAGTCAATCTGCTGGCAGAACAACAAACAACATCCTGGTGGTCTAAATTAGTTAAAGACAAAAGGAATCTAAAAGATCTCCACCAGAGTGCTGTGGACAAGGCCTTACGGAGTCCAAATGGACATATGGACTTGTTCCTCCGCTTCCTCCTGGGCCTTTCACTGCAGACCAATCAGAATCTCTTGCAAGGTCTGCTGACACAGACAGGAAGTATCTCACAGACCAATCAGGAAACAGTTCAGTTCATTAAGAAGAAGATCGAAGAGACTCCCTCTGCAGAGAGAAGCATCAATCTGTTCCACTGTCTGAATGAACTGAATGATCGTTCTCTAGTGGATCAGATCCAACAGTTCCTGAGTTCAGGAAGTCTCTCCACAGATAAACTGTCTCCTGCTCAGTGGTCAGCTCTGGTCTTCATCTTACTGTCATCAGAAAAAGATCTGGACGTGTTTGACCTGAAGAAATACTCTGCTTCAGAGGAGGCTCTCCTGAGGCTGCTGCCAGTGGTCAAAGCCTCCAACAAAGCTCTGTAAGTACAGATAGAGTTGGATTTCTGTATCATTACTTAAATACTCTGCTATCTTTTCTATCAACTAATTATTTTTCATTATGAATATATTAATAACACAAATGTTTTTTTTTTCTTTCATCGTTGATCATTGTCTCTACAGACTGAGTGACTGTAACCTCTCAGAGAGAAGTTGTGAAGCTCTGTCCTTCGTTCTCAGCTCCCAGTCCTCTAGTCTGAGAGAGCTGGACCTGAGTAACAACAACCTGCAGGATTCAGGACTGAAGCTGCTGAATGTGGGACTGAAGAGTCCACACTGTACACTGGAAACTCTCAGGTCAGATCATAGTATAGTTAATCTTTAGTTAAAGGAAGGTAAATATCAGCCCAAGGGCTGATTGGCCCCTCTGACAAAAAAATTTACTGTCCTAGCGTACTGGCGGCCCGCAGGCCACATCCGACCCGCCAAAGCTTGCCATCCCACCCACAGCATAGCTACTGATGACAGTATTTCAGTATTTATATATTTACAGTGTTAAATTAATATCAATGGGGACGTACTCAGAAAAACTGCAGCATTAAGTCACTGCTAATAAAAACCGAACATTTCCGTCCACAGCAGCTACAAATTAAAAGTATTTAACTGGAGAAAAACAAGTTTAAATTAAATGCGTGTTTGTCTGTGAGTTCGACGTTGGCTGCCAACTATTGCTCATCTAAAATACATCTACAAACCAAGACATCGGCCATTTTTGATAATTTCTGACAGTGAATGAGTTTGAAATATGTCAGGGAGTAATGGAACAAGAAGGAGCAGCCACAGTGAACTGTTAGAGGAAGAGCTGCAGGTGACACGCTGCACACCTGCAACCTCTCAGCCAGGTAACCAAAGTTACTTTCACTGTCGCTGTTCACAGACTCATACTGTGTGCAGCATGAAATCAGATCACAGTTACTCACAGAATGATGGAAAAAGACCAATCATTGTCTGACTTCTGTATTAAAACCAATAGTTGGTTTAGTTTCCCCCAGAATTATGTGAGCTGTAGTATTAAACCATATTTAACTACAGGTGTCACATGCACAATAACAGATCACACAATCAGGACTGCATTCTTACAGACTTTAACCATCACTCCTCAGTGAGCTGCCTCCTTGGTGGAGGTCTGAAAGTACTTTGTAGTATCTAGTTATCATTATGGATTCTAATGTTTTTAATCTGTTTGAAAGTATAAAGCAAAAACTATACCAGTAGACATTTCTAATGATGATGATGATGATGATGATGATGATGATGACAATGACGATGTCAATGGCCACAGCGATGTGTAATGGTGAATAATAGTGATGATGATACTACTACTACTACTACTACTACTAATAATAATAATAATAATAATAATAATAATAATAATTAAAGCTGCAAGCAGCGTTGAGCGGGACCTCGCACCCCACCCAACTCGGGGCGTGCTGCGGCCGCGTCGCGTGCCGTCATAACACTTGGGGACCACAACATGAAAATGTCACGTAAATCAGCTCAAAATCGCCACGCAGCGCTTACCACCTGTTGCCGGAAGGTGGCACTATCACTATGTCTTAATATTGTCATGTAGACAAGTTCAGGGCGGGACTGTCGTAACACACGTGAAGTTTCATTGAGATTGGACGACGTACGCTGAAGTTATGAGGACGTGTTCAGGGCGAGACTGTTACAGAATATATGAAGTTCACTGGAGATTGGACATTGCACACTGAAGTTATGAGTGGTATTTCATGGCGAATCCGCTGAATTTGACAAGTCGTCACTGGCACGGTCATTTCACGTAACGCAGCACAAAATCGCCATGCAGCGCTTACCACCTGTTGCCAGAAGGTGGCGCTATCACTATGTCTGAATATTGTCATGTAGACGTGTTCAGGGTGGGACTGTTATCAAACACGTGAAGTTTCATTGAGATTGGATAATGTACGCTGAAGTTATGAGGACGTGTTCAGGGTGGGACTGTACACTGAAGTTGAGTACTATCTGTTTATGGTGAATGGTTGAAATTCAACGCAACGCCACGGGTACGCCGTTTGACGGAATGTCGTAAATAGCACAACTTTTAATCATGAATGTCTTTAGATTGTGCTGATTAAATCTGAAGTAGATCCGATAAATTCCCTAGGAGGAGTTCGTTCAAATACAAGGCGAAAAATCACAGAAAATGAGCACAGAATGCAAAATGGCTGACTTTGATGCCAAGCCACGGACACGCCGTTTGACGGAATGTCGTAATTAGCACAACTTTTAATCATGAATGTCTTTAGATTGTGCTGATTAAATTTGAAGTAGATCCGATAAATTCCCTAGGAGGAGTTCGTTCAAATACAACACGAAAAATCACAGAAAATGACCCAAAAAATCTAAATGGCTGACTTTGATGCCACGCCACGGACACTCGCTTCAACGTACATGCACAAATAGCACAACCTTTAATCAGCACCATTTTTTGAGTGTACTCACAAATTTTGAAGCATATCCGATAAATTCCCTAGGAGGAGTTCGTTCAAATACAACGCGAAAAGTTCACCGAAATCGAAACTTTAAATCAAAATGGCCGACTTCCTGTGGGGTTTGGGGTATGGGTCCAAGAGGCTTTTTTGTACGTCTCAGCATGTTAAACATGCCTACCAAGTTTCGTACATATCGGTGAAACGTGGCGCCGGGGCTGCTGTTTTTTTATCCTGTAGGGGGCGCTACACACACGACAAACACGATTTTTGGTATGTGAGCTTCAGGCACTACTCTACACGTGCCCTGTGAATTTCATATTCATAACTATTACGGTCTCCGCACAGTGATTTATCCTGCCACCAGAGCGCCACCCAGTGGCCTGATTTTTTTTCCTTTTAAGGTGAGCCTCAGGGAGCCATGGGCAAGCATCCTACCAAGTTTCATTTTAATCACACGTGCCGTTGCAGAGATATAAACTCCTTCATTTTAAAGAGCGCCACCTAGTGGTAATGGTCTGAAATTGTGCACGGTGCCTAAGGAGGACATGAGGAACTATGGACCTAAGTTTGATGTCAATCGAACATACCAATATTAAGAAATGGTCCTCTTCCTTTTTTGACGAAAAATCTACAGGAAGTCTTAATTTTATAGCACGCTTATCTTTTGAAATTTCAAAAAGGTTCAAATGACTTTTTTTGCCAGGGCGGTCCCCAGGTGCTAGGTGAAAAATTTCGTGGGAATTGGACAAAGCGTGTAGGAGGACCACGAAAACGTACTTTAAGGACTTTTCGCACTCTAGCGAAAAAAAATTATAGGCGGAAGTGGGCGGGGCCTATATAGGAAGATTCAGCTCCATTCACTGAACGCGTGGATATAAGTTTTTTGAATGTGCGACAAAATATGCAAAAGTTATTAAGTAACCAAAAAGTGAAAATACTTTCCTAAATAGTAGCGCCACCTAGTGGCCGACCTGAAAAAGACACATAGAATATCAAATTTTTCACCAGGCCTGACAACTTTGCCAAATAAAATTGAGTTTTCGTATATGTTCAGGGGGGGAAAAACGCTGTCGAAGTGGCCTAAAAATAATAATAATAGGTAAGAAATCGAGCAAAAACAATAGGGACCTCCAGCGGTCGCTTGCGAGGTCCCTAATAATAAGCAGGACCACGGCAGCAGGAACCACCAGGATCCATGAGAACCGGCGACACGAGAAAGCACATTTCTTTACTGGTTTCCAAAGTAGATTTTAAACCCAGCACTTGACAAAGGCTGGTTCTTAACCACTGTGTCATCTGTTTACAACCATAGAACATAGAGCTTGTCAGGTATGATCCCTTGAATATCTTATCATTTCTTCATGTTGATCATTGTCTCTACAGTCTGGGTGGCTGTAACCTCTCAGAGAGAAGCTGTGAAGCTCTGTCCTCAGTTCTCAGCTCCCAGTCCTCTAGTCTGAGAGAGCTGGACCTGAGTAACAACAACCTGCAGGCTTCAGGACTGAAGCTGCTGAATGTGGGACTGAAGAGTCCACACTGCACACTGGGAATCCTCAGGTGAGGATTCATTAATCTGTTCTTTCTATCCTTTAGAGTAGTTTTATTTTGACCTATTCTACCTAGGTCAGAGGTACGGTGCCTTTAATAACTCAGGACGAGTTAGTTTGGGGATTGAACAGTTGACAGTATTTATTGCCTCAACCAATCCAACAATATGATCAGCAATTCACATGGAATGTAAATAAAAATTCAAAATCAAATAGAGGTCTCTCAGATGTAAAATAATAAAAGAAAAGAAATAGTCCTTTAAGGAGTCAGGTATTGAGTTCAGAGTTCAAGGTTCAGTTCCTGATCCTATTATATGATCACTGATTATACTACTACTACCCGGGTAGAGTTAATAGTAAGTAGGCAGTCTTATCTGTTCCTGAATGTGCAAACTAGTCCGATGTCTTCACCGCGTCCCCGACCTTCCACAGTCACTCTGGGCTGGGCTCGCCATCATTGGATCCTCTAGATTCTTTCTGGTAGCTCAATAAACCAACCTGCACAAATAGTGCCGAGTATTAAGTTACTCTGTTCTGTTCTTATTTCTAACATGAAACCTCAATACCTAATTTTCTTAGTTAGCTTAGTAATAACCAATGACTAATGACTACAATGGAATGAACTACCAAATGTTATAGCAACTGGTACTTTAAGCACCAACAAATCTCAATAATGAATTTCTATATACCTCAACAATTGGTATTCTATCATCAACTAATAAATGATTTATCATCACTTTCTATATGCAACATTGTTTTTAACTATTCCATACATCATTTAATATTTTAGATTATAAACAGGAAGTTTAATTGGATGTATTTATCATGTACAATTTAATAAACAAAACCAGCTCAAACACAATGTAGTTGGGTAACAAATCATTAAAATATATAACCAATTTAAAGCTGAATGATTTTAATATCAACACAAAATAAGTGCAATGCACCTTTAATATTTTACCCTGCTATGAGCTGTTCCTTAACCAAACTAACAATTGGCTTAAACCATTACATTAGTAGTCCAGGGTATACGCGGGTATACCCGCTTATTTTTCAGTCAGCATTGCGTATACCCATTTCTAAACCCCCCCTGATGCCACCATTCAGTAGTATCTGCGAGCCAAATTGCCCATTTTTTCCCTAGGATGGTGAAGCCATGACCCACGCTACTCTGCCTCTAATTGGCCAATACTCGCTGCCTTTACTGATTGGATTGGTTAACTTTAGGCATGACGAGGAATGAGCCAATCGGAGGCAGAGAAGGGCGGGTCATGTCGATGTAAATATTGCTAAAGACAAATTAACTTTTACAAGTTTACTTTAAATGATTTGCCTTTAGGATTTGTAATGAACCGGTAAGATGAAGCGAGCTATCCAAACAAACATTTCATTTGACAATTACAAACATCAACATCAGCCAGCAGCTCAGCTGATGTTAGCGATGCTACACCGGTACAGGTAAAGGCCCGGACACACCAACCCGATTATCGGCCGTCGGACGTCGTCGAACAGTCAGGCGAGGTCGGTGACTCGAGTCGGTTCGGTGTGTCCCGCACCGTCTTCAGTCGGGGTTCATTTTGGCGAGTAATGACAATAACGATCCCTCTTGACTACTATCAACACTCTCTGATGAAAACAATGACTGACAACAGGGTGCGCTGTGTTTACTAGGTCTAGAGTGATCCGTCATTTCCGGTTTTCATTTTTTTGGGGCGACAACACAGATTAGCGCCGCCTGCTGTTATGGGTACATATTGCGCACGCGCAGAATGTCCAGTCGGCGTCAGTTTGGTGTGTTCGGAGGCATTTTTTTGACCGACCCGGGGAGACGGGAGCCGACTGATCAGTCCGACTGCTTTTCAGTCGACGGTCGGCCATCGGGTTGGCTCGCTCTGCCCCCACCCCCGTCGGAGAGGATGCTGTCAGTGAAGGAGATGCAGCCTCTTCGCCCACAGTCAAAGATGCCGGTACAACTTCGGATGAAGACGTCAACTACGGTAGGTGGGCGTGGGCCTTTTTTTTTATTGCTGGACCTTGTAAATGATGTTAATAACATGTCAGGGCTCGACAGTCACGGAGATAGCTACAGCTACATCATGTGTAAGTTAAGGAGCCCTGGAGGTGAGATGAGGTTTTTTTAGAGATAGTAGGTCGCGCGTACAAGTAAAATAAAAACACATCCATGTCACCTCCAGGGCTCCGTAGTAATTGACTGTTTAGGGGGGAAAAATTAAATAAATAAAATGAAACGGATTATGACAACTTTACACTTTTGAATGGGTTGTGGTCATTGTTTCCCTTGTTACATTTATATCCTGTAATTCAATCACTTTTGTTGTTTTATAACCTGTAATTCAATCACTTTTGTTGTTTTTCTGTAGACATTAATAATAACTGGCCAGACCTGTGGACTGCCAAACAAAAAGAAGATTTTCTTCTGAAACAGTGGACACACAGAAATATTGTGTGTGTGTGTGTGTGTGTGTGTGTCCTTGGATGTATATGGAAGAAATGGACCATGCACCCATACAGCTGGATACAGTACAGTTTGTTTATGCTTCACAGGATGTCTGGTCTGTAGCAGTGTGAACTCCATTGGGTTTAACAAGGAGCAAGGTGTATCACTCTCAAGAGAATGGATGAACTTTGAAATTGTCTGGCCAGGGAAGTAGAACAACAAGTCTGTTTGCCTTTAGAAATAAGGTGACGAAACATGCTTTGTCCAAGGCCCACACTCAGGCTGTGAACGTGGCAGAGCAACAGAACAAAGCTGCCATTGAGAATGCAATGGAGAATATGAGTGAGTCCTACATGAAGGAAACTGAAGCCGGGTTTCGAACAGCCTACCATCTGGCCAAAAAGAACCGACCCTTTTCTGACCATGAGAGCCTCATTGAGCTGCAGGAACCGAATGGTGTAAAAATGGGCTCAATACTTTATTCAGGTTACAGTGCAACACAAATAATACAACATGTTGCCAGTGAGATGCAGAGCACAATTGTCAGTAACATTATAGCATCATCCAGTAAGTTAGCTGTCCTAATTGACGAGACATCTTCTTTAAGTCACAAAGCTGTCATGACAGTTTCTATTAAAGCATCAATTCAAGAAGAAAGCCCTGAGTTCATATAAGCTGAAGTCTATCAACCCAGGCCAGTTCTTACAAAGCCTTGTGAACAATCTGGAGAAACGCTTGTGTTTTGAGGATGAGACCATCAAGGACCTCAGCATCCTTGATCTGAGTGAATGGCCATCAAAGCCCAGCATCCGCCATGGTGAAGAACAAATTAAGCGACTGTGCAAGCAATTTAACCTGTGCACAGACCAAGCACTGAATGGGATGTGGGACCTACTGGAAGAGCCCAGTAGTGAGCCCAAAGACCTAAAACCACTCATGAACTGTATGAAAACATTCCCTGTCAGTACAGCAGAGTGTGAGAGGAACTTCAGCCTTATGAACAATATAAGCTCAGACAAGAGGGCTGTCCTACTGATCTCAAACATATCAAACTTGATGATGATTAATATCAACGGCCCGCCTACTTCCAAGTTTGATCCTAGAAAATATACAAGGACCTGGTTGAAGAGCCATCGTGCTGCCTCTTCTGTGCGTTCTAGCCGCGAGTATCGATACATTAATTCCCATTCAAATCCCCCGTGTTCCGCCTGGCACTCTGCTCGCTGCCCATTTCCCCCGTTGGCTTTGCAGGAAGAGCGATTAGGTCAGCCAGCCGCTAGTGTCACTGTAGAGCATTTCTAGCAAGTTACCCGTCTAGATACTCCCTTTACACCAGAGACACTCATTGCGCGGCTCGTCAAGTTTTAATTGGTGGCTCGCATGGTAGCTTATAACAATATGGTAACACAGCCAATACATTTTTTCAAATGTGCTACATAAATATACAGTGAACACAGCACTGCATTACACTTCTCCTTTCACCTTCATTAATGGTGTTTCCTAAAGGGGGCACTGTCAAACCTGGCGACGCAGCCCGCTTATGGCATTGTTTACATTTGACTGCAGTGCATGCTGGCTATGGAGGACTGAAAGTGCCACAATTAAATAAATAAATACACCATTAAATAATTACTTAAATGTGTCATTCATTAATTAAAATTGGAATTAAATACATAAATGTGTAATTAAATATGTCATTAATTAATTCAAATACCGATTCATTTAATGTAAAATACATATATAATTATTTCACTATTTACATTTACATTTCATGGTCCTGCGTTGCAGTGCTTCATGAATTACTTCAAACTGTCAAACTCACCCATCAAAAGTTGGTAGGCGGAACCTAACGCCTCATTGGTTACCCTGCGCATCAAGCCAAGACAAATCAATTCCAGATAATGGATTGATGCAGAGCTAGTGAACACATTCCAATACACTGGGTGGCGCTATTGGACTACTTCTTCTAAATCTGCAGTCACTCTGTGGTCAATATCTTGGTCAGAAAGTGCGGAAATAACTCCAAGAACTTCAATAAGTGCCTCTGCTTTACTCGCTACATGCTCTGGGTCAGCAGCTCCTGCTTCCACATCCTCTGCTAAGTCTAAAAAATAAAATAAAGTGTTTAACTTTGAAAAATAAAGTGTAGCAGCAGCTTGAGTTTCCCTTTTTCTTTGTTAACTGTTTCATATCTTGATTAACAGTCTCAACAAATTTTATAAATGAATATCAACACATCTTTACAATTGAACAGTTTCTCTTTCTTTCCCTTTTATATCTTTCTACACACTTTCTGTTGTTCAGTGAGAGAATTGAGCTCTAACCTCTCTCCCTCGTTGGGCAGTGAATGAATGGGTCAGGATCAGTGTTGGTCATCTTACTTTAAAAAAGGAATTAGTTATAGTTACAAATTACTTATCCCAAAAAGTAACTGAGTTATACTTAAACGCCGTTACTCCCAACACTGGTCAGGATACTGGTTGAGTTGGTCTGTGAGCTTCCTGATCTGCTAAACAAATACCGTAAAGACTAAAAAAGCTGTGCTGGTTAAAATAGAAGCTCCCCATCAAAATTTAGAATCCTCAATAATGAATTGATTATAGGTCTGGGTCCGCATAGGAGGGTGTCTGGGTCCAGACTCGCCTGTTAGCGAAGTTCATGAAGATCTTCCAGGCACTCTACTTCAGACCAAAGCAATGGATCAGGCTAGATTCGCGTTGGCCCCACCCACTGAGTTTGATGGCTGGCTTTGACAGTTTTAAGTAATTCATGAAGCACTGCAACGCAGGACCATGAAATGTAAATGTAAATAGTGAAATAATTATATATGTATTTTACATAAAATGAATCTGTATTTGAATTAATTAATGACACATTTAATATCACATTTATGTATTTAATTCCAATTTTAATTAATTAATGACACATTTAAGTCATTATTTAATGGTGTATTTATTTATTTAATTGTGGCACTTTCAGTCCTCCATAGGTGGCAGCCAGGTTACGTTAGCTCCGCTAGCCAGCGTGAGATGCAGACACAAAATGGATCGATTTCTAATAAAAAAGTAGCAAAAACCAGGACAAAAAACCGAACAGACAGACACACAGCGTTGTAACGAATAGTGAGGAAAAAGAGTCTGAGGAAGCAGCGAAAATCAACATGAAGACGCCGGAGAGGGGACGAGCAGGCAAACGTCAGGTGTTCCCAGTAAAAAACGAAAGGTACGAGGCATACAAGATGAGCACAGGAAATTTCAAGAGAAGTGGATAGACGAATTCTTATTTGTTCTTAATTGAAAATGTATTGGCTGTGTTGTTTCTTTTTTTGTGGGATGTCCAATTTATATGTAGAAATGCACATTTGCAAAGGTGACTTGGTATGTTGTCGTAAAAGTGGCTCTCCCCTTGATTTTGCTCTGCTAATCTGGCTCTTGTGAAAAAAATAGTGAGGATCACTGCTTTACACAGACGCCGACGTCTTCCTCTTCCTGTTTACGCAGTCAGAGCGAGGAGATTCAAAAGAATGGCGGCGAATATAAATCCAGCACCTTCATGCTTAAAAGCAGATGTGTGGGAGCACTTTGGTTTAAAAAGAATAAGGAAAGCTGTCAAGCTATAAAAGCTGTCAAAGAATCTGTTCAGAACAGGCCACTTGCTGCACTTTTTAACTCTCCATTATTCATTGTAATACTGCACTTTAAATAAAATTAAAAAATTAAAAAATTAAAAAAAATTCTCACCACATTCATTTTGTCCAGCATTTGCAAGCTGTAGACTCTCTGTCCAGTCAGAGCCATATATTGAATATATATTACAGTTTTTAGTTCAATTAATTCAATCCAATTCAATGGAACACTCACAACAAGTCACCATAATGACACTGTCCCTTTAAAATCTTTCAAAAAATTATGTAAGTGTATCGAATCGTATCGTTGGCTGAATATCGTGATATATATCGTATCGTGAGCTGAATATCGTGTATCGCATCGTATCGTATCGTGAAATTAGTGTATCGCTACAGCCCTAGTTCAGAGAGTATATCACTGTTGATGTGTTGTAAATGCATATATATTTTTTCATTGTAAACTAAATATTGTTGTTTGTTACATATTGTTTTGTTGAATAATTTGAATGATGATGTTCAATCATCATATGATATTTATATATATATAACGAGTTATGCTAAAAAAGTGTTTATTTCAATTTTACAACAGTGCACTTTTGAGTTTATCTGATTGGTTTTGATGTGTGGAAGAGAATGATTTATGTTTTTTTAATCTACGGTTAAATATGAACAAGGATACATTGTCAAATTCAGATCTGAAGTATTTTATTATTGTGCCTTAAAAAGCACAATACTACTCTCTCTCATACTTATTATTATTCTTCCGTACGTTTTTCGGCGCGCTCCTCCTCCCGCAGTTTTGGTCGCACATACACAAAAAAGGTATCAAAACGTGCGGCTCGGTGAGGACATTAGTGCTATGACTTTTCTAAGTGTTTCGCAAAAACAGTTTGCCGATAAATCTCCAAAAACCGGTCCAAAAAATGAATGGGTGTGTATTGTGCGTGACATCATCGCTAGAGTGTGGGGGGAGAGAAAAATTTGTCGAAAAATAAATTTGTAAACTGCTCTCAAGACCGCAAATGTCACTCTACAGAAATAATTTATAGATAGAAACGTAGGTAAATCCGTTGGGGTCTCAGTGATACCACTGCTGAAGCTGTCAGACAAATAGTTTTGGCGGGAGACGCACTGATGCGCCAGCAACACCCTCTCACGGCCCCATCTACTCCCATGTTAAAATGTAGAGGAGAAATGTTTAAAGGAGTCTGTTGAACCTCTCCTTTCTCAATCTCCCCAGGTCACATTTTTTAACTTTAGCCACTGAAACTCGGCAGTGCTATAGTCAACAAGATGACGACGCTCACGGTGTTTTCGGTTTTCATTTCAGTCGTTCCTGGCCATGGGTTCGAGGGGATTCATTTTAAATGTTTCTGTCTCTCTCAAGACTCTCAAGTGCTGTGGCCTCCCCTGGTTGCCACGACAACAAAGGCCTGGCTGTGAACACACACACACACACACACACACACACACACACACACATACATACACACACTGGCACACGCACACACACACACACACACACACACACGTCTAATAAGGAGAGAACTTCCACTCTCAGTAAACTTCCGGGTTCTGAACTGTTGCAGTTCCCCTCTGGTTCCATGTGAGGGCGCTCACAGGATGAGTGCAGAATGAATGGAGCTCTATGGAGCTATACCCTCACAATCCACTTTTCTCAGGATATCATTGTTTGTCTAGTAATTTGAATGTTGCATTCGAAAGGGGACGCAAAGAAATGACACATTGCTGGGTGTTAGATTTGTTAGAGTCACTTATTTGCTTTAAAAAAGTCTTTTAAAATGTCAATGACGTCATACGGCAAGCCTCGAGTCTCTTTGTGCTTCGACGACACAGACGTAACGATAGGCAGATAAAAGTACCAGCAACACAAAAAAGTTGCTGTGTTAAAAAAAAGAACTTGGGCGAAAAAATCCGCCTTAACATTGTGGTCCCGGTTTCGGATGCCACGATGCCATCAAGCGGGATCTCTGGTCGTAATCAGTCCTTCACTGACCAATCAGCGTTCATTAGCAGAATGCTAGCGCGTTATGGGCAACAACAACTCGTCCTGTAAGAAATCTAAAGGACATCAGAACTCGTTCATTCAGCTTTCGACCTATAACCCATGTTGAACTTTAAAAACTACAATCACATCTGAGATTTCTCAACCACAATCAGGTGAAAGAGACAAATGTAGCCGTCTAGCTCCATCTGCTCCCATTCATTCTGCACTGATGGGCGATCGCCCCCAGTGGACCTCTGCTGGAACTGCAACCAGTATTCGGTACAATGGGACTAGAGAGAGGCCAGGCTCTCGGCACACGGGCTCTGGCATTAATATGCTAGCGCTAGCGTGCTAGAGAGCAAGACATGGTATTAACATATTGGCCAGAGCAAGGCACAATCAAAATTTCTTTAGGAATTTTCTAGTTTAAATAAATGTTAAAAAAATAACTGAAACACCATGTTTGCCTCATCTATATTTTCCATTCATGCAGGCTGCCTGTGTGACCAGTAATACCTACAAACTGCTCCTGATCAAGTCATGTTCATTTTATAATAGTGGCACACTCTGGCCCACGCTATCTGTTGCAATCAGCTGTTCAAAGACAGTTTACAAAAGAAACTACTGACTTGCCAAGTGAGAGAATAGGTGTCCTTCCAGGAATAAGGAATAGTTCACTCAAAATGCATAGTTGTCTCTCACTAGTCTGTGGGCCAGTATTGGTTCAGTAATTTCATAATCCTTCCTCCCTGAGATCAAGCAGCAGAAATGATGTGACAATGAGCAAATACTACTGACAGATTTTTGGGTAAACTAAATAGATATAATAATATTATAATATATAATATATCTAATAAATTACATGTCACTGTTTCTAAAACGTTTTTCTGGGCTGCGTTAAAAAGGGCAAAAATTATTGAGAGTATACCCACTTCTCCAGGGATCATACAATGATACACACCAAAGACTATGTCACTATCAGCTGATTAATAATAAGTGCTCCATGTGAAGATGTAAGTCCATTTGTAGAGAATAAACTCTGTGTATGAGAGCGATGTAATGTCCATGTTTCCATGCTGCTCTGACCCCCCTCCTCCTTTCAGGGTGGAGCCTGCTGGAGTCCGATGGTTGAGACCAGGTCTGAGGAAGTGTAAGTGTGAAAACAAAGCAGCACACATTCAACCATCTTCACACTGTGACATCACTCATTCACAGCTCTGATGTCATCATCAAAGTGTCAATCAATGATCAGATGATAGATCAATAACTGCTGCTGTATTGTGTCTTGTTCTCTCCATCAGATTCCTGTGAACTCACAGTCGACACAAACACAGTACACAGAAACATCAAACTGTCTGACAACAACAGGGAGATGATTCATGTGAAGGAGGATCAGTCATATCCTGATCATCCAGACAGATTTGACTTCTATCCTCTGCTGCTGTGTAGAAATGGTCTGACTGGTCGCTGTTACTGGGAGGTCGAGTGGAGAGGAAGAGTTTATATAACAGTGAGTTACAGAGGAATCAGCAGGAAAGGAAACAGTAGAGACTGTGTGTTTGGAAGGAATGATCAGTCCTGGAGTCTGGAGTGCTCTGATGGTGGTTACTCTGTCTGTCACAATAACAGAAAAACACTCATCTCCTCCTCCTCCTCCTCCTCCTCCTCCTCCTCTGGTAGAGTAGCAGTGTATGTGGACTGTCCTGCTGGCACTCTGTCCTTCTACACAGTCTCCTCTGACACACTGATCCACCTCCACACCTTCAACACCACATTCACTGAACCTCTTTATCCTGGGTTCAGGTTCTGGTTCAGGTCTGGTTCCTCAGTGTCTCTGTGTCCTCTGTAGGAGGGAGAGAGAAACTTTCTCACTGCTGACCAGATAGTTCAGTCTGTACAGGATCACACACAGCTGATGTTAGTTAGTACCAACCTGATGTGTTTACTGTAATAGAGGAGGAAGAGGAGCTCAACAGGTAGAACACGTACCAGGCAAGTCAAAGTGTGACGTGCTACGGTAAGCGTACAGACTCATTTAAACGTAGACTAGTTCTACCTAAGCACTCGGAGTTTCTCCTTCTTTTAGCGACTTTAAGCTACTTTCAAACTTTTTAGGACCCCTTATTGCCGAACTAGGAAATAAAGATTCTGACTACTTCTATGACATTCATTTGTTGGTGACTTTTAAAATTCTGCAATAAAAAATCTTTACTGGAACAATAATGTTGGTGTCTGCTCCTCACTACAGAACTATTATTCACTGTCATGGTGACATTAACAGCTATAACGTTACATCGAAGAAAGACTCCTTTGGATATCGTATATAGTAATCATACAATGGCTTTACAATACATCTTAGAAACACTAACTATTTTAAATAATTTAAACACACCAAAATGTAATTGTTTATAAAGGCAACCACATCCTCACACTATTGTAAAACCACATTAACGGAGTAGCTCGAGTTTGGATTAACCTGTGATATTATCCTGAGTGAGACTGGTTGAGATGATGAGCTCATTGTTCGTAGTTTCTCATGTGAAAAAAAAGAAAACCTTCACAAAAACGTCTCTATAATGAATATTTATGTATTCCTCAGGAACCAGCAGGTTCTCAAATCTCTGAGAGTATAAAGTGAGGACTATAGGGAATGGCAATGTATGTGACATAACACTGATAACGTCAATAAAACGTCCAAAATCCTCATGTGTGTCATAGTTGTTTTTAATGTGTGTAATTACATCCAGCATATAAATGAATCAGTCTGAGTTTACGCTGCAAGCAGTGTGGAGAACTGTGTCAGCTGTGGCAGAGTGCACATTCATTCAGGCTACACTATCTGTATTTACTGACGATCGGGTTTAATACTAAAATCTAGACGTTTCGCTCACTCATCCCAACAGTCTACAAGATTCAGTCAACATGTTTGCTGGAATGTCACAGCTCTGTGGATTTGAATAAGTTGTGTTCAGCTGGGCATCCAACTTCTGCTCCTATTTGCCAAATTAGTTACAATATGTAATTTGGTTGAAAGACTTCATGACATGTATAGAATATAAATAAAAGAGAAAACTCTGTAAACCTTAATATGAAACGTGATCAATGGTAGACAGACGTTGCATCACAAGTTAATCTGATCATATAATGCTTTGCCACAACTCTACTTCAAGATGGTATTAAACATATACTGACTGTTTCTATATATAATACCACAATTCTACCACATCTTATAATCTCTGTCCCATTTATTCAAAATCCCACAAAGTTGTGAATGTGAAAAGGATTTGTATAGTGTAGACCCTCTACTGATTAAAGTTTTAACATTATCCAATTTCTGTTCCTATTGCAAAATGAGATTTGACAGTTGTCTAATTTGCAAGAAAGAGTGTGCTGTTGTGTAAATAATATCATTGTGATTGGTGAGATAAAAGTGTAGACGCACATGATCGATGGTAAAATGTTGTCACCAGTTGATCTGGGCGTATCACGCTTTGCCACAGCTGACTCCACATTGCATTAAACATATACTGCAGACTGTATGTTTCCTTACACACTGTGTGACAGTATAAACTCTTCTCAAATACACTTGACATCAGATTAATAAGGATTCGTAAAACGACAGCAAAGACATTTTCTGAATTATTTATAGACATTTGCAGTGTTTGGAACAGGCATCGACACAGTCACCTACTGTGTCATTCTCTTCAAGCGTCTGGAGATCGCCGTCGCAAATAAAATTAATTCAAACTCCAGGTACCTCCGTTAATCTTATTAGACATCAGAACTGGAGTGTTGACAGTGTTAAGGATTTCATTCTGGTTGGTTAAAATTATGAAAAGAAGTCAATTCAGTCAGTATTTCTAGTGTACAGATCTGCATCAATGCTCGGGAATATCACCAGTTAATTCAACCACCAGTTAAACCGACACACCGGTAGATCCCCCGGTAGTTCCCCCGGTAGATCCCCGGTAGTTCCCCCGGTAGTTCCCCAGGTAGATCCCGAGCAGCCGGGAAGACAGGGAGGCTGGGTGACTGAGCGAAGGAAGACTAAAACACTGAAGCCCACAGTTCACCACCAACCCATTCATGTTTCTAATACATTTTCCCCACTCAGCGACACACCCGCTGAGGAACCAACTCTGGTTATTGGCAGCTCCATAGTCAGAAACGTGAAGTTAGTGAAGCCAGCGGCCATAGTTAAATGTATCCCTGGGGCCAGAGCGGGCGACATTGAATCAAATTTAAAACTGCTGGCTAAAGATAAACGTAAATACAGTAAGATTGTTATCCACGTCGGCGGTAATGACACCCGTTCACGCCAATCGGAGGTCACTAAGATTAATGTGGAGTCGGTGTGTAAGTATGCTAAAACTATGTCGGACTCCGTAGTTTTCTCTGGACCCCTGCCCAATGTCACCAGTGATGACATGTATAGCTGCATGTCGTCATTCCACCGCTGGCTGTTGAGGTGGTGTCCAGCAAACGATGTGGGCTTCATTGATAACTGGAAGCCTTTTTGGGGAAAACCTGGTCTGATTAGGAGAGACGGCATCCATCCCACTTTGGATGGAGCGGCTCTCTTATCTAGAAATATGGCGAAGTTTATTTCTAAAACCTGACAGTCCAGAGTTAGGACCAGGAAGCAGAGCTGCTGTCTTACACACTTCTCTGCTCTTTCTTTAGAACAGTCACCCACCCAAAACCCCATAGAGACTGTGTCTGTCCCCGGACCACCTAAGTTATTTAAAGAAATTAAAACAAGAGGAGTTCAACATAAAAATCTAATAAAAATTAAAACCAACTCCTCAGTAGCACAAAATAAGAGAATGAAATGTGGGCTGTTAAATATCAGGTCTCTGTCCTCTAAAGCTGTTTTAGTGAATGAATTAATATCAGATTATGATATTGATTTACTTTGTCTTACTGAGACCTGGTTGTCCCACGAGGAGTATGTTAGCCTAAATGAATCCACCCCCCCAGTCATATTAATACTCACATTCCTCGAGGCACTGGCCGAGGGGTGGAGTAGCAGCCATATATGATTCGAGCGTTTTAATGGACCCTAAACCTAAACTAAATTATAATTCATTTGAAAGCCTTGTTCTTAGTCTTTCTCACCCAAACTGGAAAACACTGCAGCCAGTTCTATTTGTTATAGTGTACCGCGCTCCTGGACCGTACTCTGATTTTATATCTGAATTCTCAGAGTTTTTATCAAGTTTAGTCCTTAAATCAGATAAAGTAATTATTGTAGGTGATTTTAATATTCATGTGGATGTTAACAATGACAGCCTTAGTAACGCATTTATATCATTAATAGACTCAACTGGCTTCTGTCAGAGTGTAAATAAACCAACTCATTGTTTTAATCACACTCTTGACCTTGTTCTATCATATGGCATTGATATTGAACATTTAACAGTCTTCCCACATAATCCTTTCCTATCTGACCATTATTTAATAACTTTTGAATTCATACTATTAGATTATAAGCCATTAGGCAAAACTTCCTACAGCAGATGTCTATCTGACAGTGCTGTAGCTAAATTTAAGGAGGAGATCCCTTCAGTGTTTAATTCAATGCCATGTCTGAATTTAACAGAGTCCTATAACGACTTTAGTCCCTCTGAAATTGATAATCTTGTCGATAGTGCTACAGGCTCACTACGATCAACATTAGACTCTATCGCTCCTATAAAAAGGAAATGATTAAAACATAGGAGACTAGCACCGTGGTACAACCACCAAACCCGCCAGTTAAAACAAATAGCTAGGAAATCTGAAAGGAAATGGCGCTCTTCCAAATGATCAGAATATCGCTCAATTTGGCAAGATAATCTTAAAACTTATAGAAAGGCACTCCGTAATGCCAAAGGAGCCTATTACTCAGCACTAATAGAAGAAAATAAGAATAACCCTAGGTTCCTCTTCAGCACTGTAGCCAGGCTGACAGAGAGTCACAACTCTATTGAGCCACATATCCCCATAAACTTAAGTAGCAATGACTTCATGAGCTTCTTCTATAATAAAATTATTACTATTAGAGAGAAAATTAATCACCAACTGCCATCAACAGTTATCAGTGGCTCTCCAAGTTTAGGGACTTCTGCCAATGTAAACTTAGATATATATTTAGACTGTTTTTCTGCTATCGATCTTCATCAGTTAACTTCAATCATTTCTTCATCGAAGCCATCAACCTGTCTATTAGACCCGATCCCAACTAGGCTGCTTAAAGAAGTTGTTCCCTTAATTGGCACTTCTTTACTGGATATGATAAATCTTTCTTTATTATCAGGATATGTACCACAGTCCTTTAAAGTAGCTGTAATTAAACCCCTTCTTAAAAAGCCCACTCTTGACCCAGGGGTTTTAGCCAACTATAGACCGATTTCTAATCTCCCCTTCCTCTCTAAGATTCTGGAGAAAGTAGTCGCCAAAGAGTTGTGTGACTTTCTACATAACAATAGTTTATTTGAGGATTTTCAGTCAGGATTTAGAGTTCATCATAGCACAGAGACAGCTCTGGTTAAAGTTAATAATGACCTTCTGACTGCTTCTGACAATGGACTTGTCTCTGTACTTGTATTATTAGATCTTAGTGCTGCATTTGACACCATTGACCATAATATTCTTTTAGAGAGACTTGAGCATCAAATTGGCATTAAAGGAACCGCAATAAGCTGGTTTAAGTCATATTTATCAGATCGTTTGCAGTTTGTACATGTTAACGATGAATCTTCAATAAATACTACAGTTAGTCATGGAGTTCCACAAGGTTCTGTACTTGGACCAATACTATTTACTATATATATGCTCCCTTTAGGCAACATTATTAGGAATCAGTCCATTAACTTTCACTGTTATACAGATGATACGCAGTTATATCTATCAATCAAGCCCGATGAAATTAATCAATTATCTAAATTACAAACATGTCTTAAGGACATAAAATCCTGGATGAGCTGCAATTTTCTGATGTTAAACTCAGAAAAAAACGAAATTCTTGTTCTTGGCCCCGAAAGCCTTAGAGACTCACTGTCTAACGATATTGTTACTCTAGATGGAACTAACTTGGCCTCTAGCACCACTGTCAGGAATCTTGGAGTTATCTTTTATCAGGATTTGTCTTTTAACTCCCACATAAAGCAAACCTCTAGGACTGCCTTCTTTCATTTACGTAATATTACAAAAATTAGACACATCCTATCACAGACAGATGCAGAAAAACTAATCCATGCATTTGTTACTTCAAGGCTGGATTACTGCAACTCTTTATTATCAGGTTGCCCCAATAAATCCATTAAAACGCTCCAATTAATTCAGAACGCTGCAGCACGAGTACTGACAGGAACTAGAAAAAGAGATCACATCTCTCCTGTACTAGCTTCTCTGCATTGGCTCCCTGTAAAATGTAGAATAGAATTTAAAATCCTCCTCCTCACCTAGAAAGCTCTTCATGGTCAGGCCCCTTCATATCTTAAAGAGCTCATAGTACCCTATTACCCCACTAGAACACTACGTTCTCTGAATGCTGGGCTACTTGTGGTTCCTATAGTCTCTAAAAAGTAGAACAGGAGCCAGAGCCTTCAGTTACCAAGCTCCTCTCCTGTGGAACCAGCTTCCAGTTGTGGTTCGGGAGGCAGACACCCTCACCACATTCAAGAGTAGGCTTAAGACATTCCTCTTTGATAAAGCTTATAGTTAGGGCTGGATCAGGTGAGTCCTGAACCATCCCTTAGTTATGCTGCTATAGGCCTAGACTATCGGGGGATTTCCCATGGTGCACTGAGCTCATCTCTTCCTCTCTCTTTCTGCACTCATTCATGTCTCATTAATGCATGTTACTAACTTCACTTCTTCCCCGGAGTTCTTGTGCTTTCTCGTCTCGCAGGTTCTCATGGATCCTGGTGGAGCCTCCTGCCATGGTCCTGCTAGATTGCCATTGCCAATACTATTGTTGCTGTGCACCTGTCTGTCTCTCTCTCTCTGTCTCTCTCTGTCTCTCTCTCTCTCTCTCTCTTTCTCTCTCTCTCTCTCACACCCCAACTGCTCGAGACAGACGACCACCCACCTAGAGCCAGAGGATCTGTCCTAGGTTTCTGCCTTTGAACAGGCAGTTTTTCCTTGCCCTTGTCTCCAAGGTCTTGCTCATGGTGGTACTGTTGGGTCTCTGTAATTAATGTTCAAGAGTTCGGTCTAGACCTGCTCTATTTGAAAAGTGTCCTGAGATAACTTCTGTTATGAATTGGCGCTATACAAATAAAATTGAATTGAATTGAATTGAATTGAAATGAATTGAAATTGAATTGAATTGAATCATCTTTGGTCATCGTGGAACAAATGTACAAACTTTGATAAGTCAGGTTGATTTTCTACTTTAAGAACAAGAAAGCTTATAAAACCTTCAATTTATCTACTTTATTCAGTTTAGGGCAAAAAAGGATATTTTTTACTGTATTAGTCAAATCTGACATGTGTACTGTCAAATAAAACTTTATAAACTGGAGTATGTTTGTCTTCTTTCATAAATGTAGTGAAAACATGTTAAACATCTGCTGCTCATCTTTTCAGGTAAGACTCAGACTTCAGGCTGTGTCCCTGCTCTCTTTAAAGTAGTAATACAACCAATCCTACAAATATACTGTGTTTTTATATCAGTGGAACAAAAAGGCTCTATATGTGTGCAGTATGATCTAAATCCAAAGGGAAATATGCTTTGCCTGGGCAGCAGTTATGGATACAATGCCTTCGATCTGGTGATCCCTTTCCTGAAGCTCTGACTTGAGGCATGGATATTCTCCCTTAGCTGTGAGTACTGAAGTTTACAGTCTGCACATACAGCCATTATGGTATAATTCAGTTCAAAAGTAACTCATAAAACAACACAATGGGAAAAAAAGTAAAATCAGTAAAAGAATTGTGTTAAAAATATGATTGGTCAAGCGGAGTGGTGCTCCTGGACGTGTGCTCTTTTGGCGTCCAGAAATCAGATCAAAGGTTGATTTCTATTTGACAATAATACTAAGTTACAGACAGACAGATACAGGATAGAAGTCAGTGCTGTGTATATGGGACAGATGTTAAATACAGTGCATATGTAAGAGCTGTAGATACAGGGCGGAGGTCTGCACTGTCTAATTTATATAAAGGTAACAATAATGATATTATTAATATTACTTTATTTCAAGTTTTAGTGATTATTGAAATGACTCATTGCCTGTGTCAGTCCTGACCTCTCTAACCTAGTATTCCTGTCAGATGGACTCAAATCTGTATTAACTTCACTAAAATCTATGAAATTTGATATTGAAAATTAATATTAGTAATATCATAATTGTTAATATTACATGAACAACACACACACACACACACACACACACACACACACACACACACACACACACACACACACACACCTGACTCCAGATCAGCCAAAACAGAAATTAAATGCAACAGCTCCCTCCAGTGGCCAAAATGAGTAATTGCAGCACTGTCCAATCAACACTGCTCATATCATTAAACAACAGCATACTGCCATTTCCTGTGAATTCTTTCAGAATAGAATACAGCCACCAAAATAAAGTCCCTAACTTCCTGTCTGTGTTCCAGTGTGCAGCAGCAGAAACAAACACACTTACAGTGTATAGTATAGTATAGTTATAGACTGTAACACAGTCCTATAAAGTCCAGAGAAGAAGAGACAGAATCTCTTTCTGGGTGAATCTGTAGTTCCAGATGTTCCAGATGTGAAGCTGCTTTCACCCCCAAAGACAAAGACAGCTGTTTAACACAGGAAATAACAAACTACTGAGCAGAGCTGACATGATGTAACATCAGGACCAATGATATCTACCTGTTGATATCTGGATGATTTCCAAACACTGAAAACAGTCTGTAATCTGTTTCACTTCAACTGACAGGATGCACTTTATGTTTGTGACACCAAAGGGAGCCAAATCCTCCTCCATGACGAGGAGCACTCCTCATTTAAAGGAGATCTCAGCTCCATTATTCAGTCATTGTTCTCCAGAACAATCAGCAGTGACTCATTCACATGTGACACATTTCTGTCTCTGTTCCAATGTGTCGTCCATTTCACTGCTGGAAAGGAACCGAGTACATTTACTCAACTACTGCACTGTACTACAGTACTTGTACTTTCCTCTCTACTTGTACTGCACTACATCTCAGAGAGACAGCTTGTACTTTTTACTCCACTACATTTATCTGACAGCTTCAGTTACTTTACAAATCAAAGTCTCTGCACACCCACACAGCTGTTTTCACTCACTGGCTGATTAGACCTCTAGTCAGGAGGACGTTGGGTGGAGCTGTGCTGGGAATTATGGGATGTCACCAAACTACCTGCACTAACTGGGTGAGTTGCCCCGCCCCCAACAGGTTCAACCACAACAACAACAAGGTGGAGTGAGGGATAAAAAAACACTCTTAGGTCGGTCTCTGTTGTCTTCATAAATGTATTTATTTAATTCTGGACAGGAAGTCAGACTCACATTGTCTTGGGGCCACTGCAACGTTCAAGTGTTACAGGAAAGCAGAGAGTAGAGAGTATTTCCATTACTAACATTATACAGCAGTTTCTGTACAGTTTATATCATCATGAAGGTATGAAACTCTATTCTCATCAACTGTTGGTACACATTTACAGGCACATTTGACCTTTGACCTGTGCCAGTAATTTCTACCAAAGCAAATACATTTTCACAAATATAAATTATTTTTTTAAATTGTACGTGATGTTGGCGTTCAAATTGCTAAGAAACAACTCAAAACAATTAATAATTCAGTTCCGTTTTATTTGTATGGCACCAAATCCCAACAGAAGTTATCTCAGGACCTTTTCAAACAGAGCTGGTCTACACCGTACTCCTTATGAAATCATACAAATCTTGCAGGTCTTGTGGCCGGATTATATTCTATGTTTTTTACATCATGTTGAGGGCCGGAGGGCGGTGGATGGAGGGCCAGAAATGGCCCCTGGGCCGGCAGTTTAAGACCCCTCTTGTAGAAAGTTTCCTCTGACTCAACACATCAAAAACTGTGATTTTTAAATAGAGTCTGGTGATTTTCTCCCCAGGTAACAAAGCAGTATATTGTTAACTGTATTATTAATTAAAGTTCTGGGCAGGAAGTCAGACTCTGGTTTCTGCTTGATCCTCTTCCCCAGTAGTCCAGATAGAAGAGAAATCCAGGTCACAAAGAGGGGCGAGTACAACTCCTCTGAACTATCAGAATCCAGTCTGCTGTCAAACCAACTCTGTACAAGATTATTTATTTTGCTTTGAACGCAGCTCAGTCTGAGACTCAGTCCAACCAGTTAGACTGCTTACACACACACACACACACACACACACACACACACACACACACACACAGTAATGAAGGAGAAGCAGTGACGTCTCTTCATTTTATCTGAAGTTGAACTTGAAGCATGAAGCTCCTTTTCTCCACAGAGCTGCTGAGGACAGAAGAGAGCTGCACACTGATGAAGTTTGTGGCTAAAAGTTCAGTAAGTGGAGCTCTGATTGGTTGAAATGGTTTCTGTTCACATTGATGGTGAATGTGTGATTGTTTAAAGTCTGTGCTGCTTTCAAACAGTCGTGCTCTCTTTGAATGATGACTCTGTGATGAGGAAGATGAGTTCAGTCTGATCTGGGGTCTGATGTGGTCCACAACAGTAAGGACTTTTATTGATGTAGAGGGGGAGGCAGCAGACGGTCCAGCACTAGGACCCAACAGGGATCAGACTGACCCCCTCTGTTATTTGATGGTATTTTTATTGGAGATGAACAGTTTGTATTTTAATGAAATTCAACAGAAACCATGTGACAACTTTTGCCGGCAGACTTTTAACAGTTTTTAAAGATGTTTTTCTGTGTTAAAGCGGAGCTGAACAGGAGAGAAGCCATTTTGAATGAATGTGTGTTTCTTTGTGTGCTTTAAGTCGGCCTTCACTGTAAAAACAACTAAAATCAAAACTGAAGTTGTGCCAACAAACCAAGCCCTTCTCTCTGCTCCAACTTAACCTTTGATATCTTGTCATCAGTGGTGGAACGCAGGAAAACCAGTTTCAGGTCTGTGTTTGCTGCCAGCTGCTGGTTTGAGGAGAGGAGGAGGAATATGGAGAGAATTTTGTTCCTTTATTATTCAATCGAATATAATAGATTTGAAACCAAAAAGAGAGAGAGAGAGATTTCTTCAACTTTAATCAAAACTAATGTTTGAAAGTAAAAACATACAACTATTTAGCTTATTAATCAGTCCTCTTTACTTGCGAGTTATAAAGTTTTACTTGCGAATTCAACTGCACTTGATGGGCGGGGCCTATGCTGGTGGACGAGAGAAGAGTTTCTATTGGTTGGTTTGACTGGCTGCGTCTTCCGCATTACACCCACTTCTCCCTGTGCTGTGCTGCTTGGAGGTAGCCTGTTGCTCTTGAAACGTTTCCCATAAGTAATGAATTGTGCTATATATCGTTGGCTACAGCCTGCCGTACAACGTAGGGCTGTGATTTAAACATTTAGTGTTGCATGGTACTCGCGGTAGCTACTCTACAACAGTACCAGGGCCAGATTAACACTTCACTGTACCCTGGGCAACAATATTCAAGGGCCCCATCATCACGACCCCAGGATTGCCATAATCTGGCAAAATACAGAATAAATGACAGTAATATACAGTAAATGTAATCAATACTTCAATAAGTAACTGTCATCAAGTGCATTTTGATGTACAGATGTGCAAATGCTCATAGAACTACAAACACACCGCTATGTTCTCTTGTCAAGACCACTCACTCACATAGGTTATGAAAACTAAACACATCAGCATCAGTTTAATCTGGCAAAACTGACCCACTACATAGAGAGGGAAGGAAGTGTCCTCCATTTTCACAAACAAATAATAAGCAACCACTTTCAAAGCATCCAATATTTATCTAACAACACCTACTCCCAACACAAATGTATTGAACTGATAGAGCCATCACAGAGGAAGTCCACAGACAAGACACAAACAAAAATCCATAATCTCCTAGAATCAAGAAGCATTTTGGTCCTCAGCTCATTTTAAGCAAAAATCAGAATTCAACAGGACAATCCAGTTACAGTGCGATATAAACAGTTTGAATCTGCCTGTTTTCTCTCAACAACAATAAACAATGGACAGCATTTTCATGGAGCCTGTACCGTACAGGGGCTGCTCGCAGACTCGACGAGCGGTTCAGATGGCGGGCAGACTCGAGACCCATCACCGCTTCCCTCAACGGTCGCACTCGCAGCAGAATCCGGGCCGTCGGTTGAAGATGCCGCCGGGGGGCTCTTCGCTCTCGGGGCTGTGAACATTAGCTGGCTCCGGCAGTGAAGAAGTGTCCTGGCTAGCTGAGCTGTCCTCGTTGACAGATGCTGCCTCAGCAGAACAGTTGCTAACGTTTACTAGCATGAAGAAACTCCCTACTTTCAGTATATATTTTACATTTTCGGTGTTCCTGATATCATTTTCCTTTTTTAATTTCCGTTCGGCGCTCCCACTTAGCTTCTCCATGTTTGCACTTTTTGAGTTGTGTTGTGTAGCGGCGCTTGACGTGCTCAGTGCACGTTGATTGGTCACCTTGACCTTGCTCATACGGGCTGACCAATGAGGAGTGGGTCTCAGCTCACGGTCACAGTCACAGGCAGCCAGTGGCAGAGATTGTGTGCAGCACAACGGCTCCGGCGGACAGTTTACTGGCACTGCCTCATCTCGATTCTGACAGGTGACAGGTTGAGACAGTTTTTTTGTTTGCTGCCAGCTGCTGGTTTGAGGAGAGGAGGAGGAAAAGAGGAGCAGACAGAAGGAGGTGTAGAATGGTTAAAGTGACTCTTCACTGCCCTCAAGTGGTCAAATTCAGTTACTGCAACATATTTTTTATTTCCATGAAGCAGAGCAGTAAAATCCCCCCTTCAGCTCCATGAGGCCATCTAGTGGACTGATAGTAGAAATAAATATGAAACAATGTGTGATATCTCCCAGCAGGTTGCTGTGTCTGTGTGAAGGTGTGGGCTCTGCTATGAATCAGTGTGAGGACAGAGAGGAGGGAGTCCCTCCCTCTAAAAGCACTCTGTGTGGGGAACATGACACAAGGACCAAAGCTCAGAGGTGAGATGAGGATCTCTAACTGTCCATGACTCTTCTCCATGTCACAAAGGCTTTGATTCTCCATTTGAAACAAAGACATTTATCTGAGCTAAAGTACGTAGTTGTCAGTATTCAAACAGGGCTGGACAATCTGATCTCAAATCAGTATCAGGAGAAACATTCAGCTTCATAATGAGAAATGTAACAGTAACATGTGTTTGAATCAATCAGAGCAGATTTCCTTCCTCATGTTGCTCACTGCTGATGTTTGTCCTGATTCATTCCAGTCTGACCAGTTCCACATTCTGCTCTTCTGGACTGGACTGGGAGCTGATTGCTCGCTGGTTAGATGTTGTAGCTGCTCTCACTTTAATTATATGGAATTCAGACAGTGTGTTGAAGTGTGTGACATCAGTAAATTGTGTTCAGTAACACGTCCATAATGTCAGTAATTGAAGACATTGTTCTTATTGTCCAGCCCTGTATTCAAACATTTCAAATTATACATCATTTCACAAAGTCTTTGATTCAGTGACAATGTTTCTGAATATGTGAGCTTTAATGAATTTCTTTCTATCAGGATCCATCAGAGACCAGACTGTCCTGAACCTGAACCCAGCTGTGTGTCCATGAAGAGTGATCGCTCTATGGGTCAAATTATAAACTTCAAAGATGGCCGCCACTCTGTTGATCAAAGGTGAGAATTTCAAACTGATGATGAAAATAAACTGATGTGTTTTTATCAGACTCTCAGTTGTGAAATCTCCAGTTTTTAAACCTTTATTGACTCAGATGAAGTTCTCTGAGCACCAACACTCTGTTCCAGCAGCAGCTGCCTCACACTCACACAGTCACACACATTCACACTGGGAGCTGCCCAGTACAACCAGTCTGATACAAGCAGACACTGAGCAGCTCCACTGGAGCAGCTGGAGGCTCTAGGTGCCTTGCTCCAGGGCACTTCAGCAGTGTGGGTTAGTGAGAGCTGTTGGGACTGAACCAAAGGACTAGTAAACCTTTACCACTACAGGGAGTCATCAGATTCACTGTTCACATCCAAATATCACTTCATGGACCTTTACCTTGTGTTTGTCTCTGTGTGGACAGACATAATGTGAGCTCATTCTTCATGATTCCTCCACAGAGTGGACCAGGAGAGCTCAGAGGTTCCCAGTGGTCAGTCTGCCCAGCAGCATCAAACACACCTGGACTCCATATTTATGGTCTGTACATGGACAACAACTACTTTTACATCTATTGTGTTCACAATAATCTCCATGCTGCACTTTTTAGACCAGTGGATTGTCAGTCTGTCCAACATGGATCCATGATTTGACTTTGATTGAGTCATTCATATAATATTCTGTTCCAGCTGCTGGAGGACAACATTGTCACTTTTGTGAAGAACGAGCTGAAGAAGATCCAGAAGGTTCTGAGTTCAGATTACCCAGAATGCTTGGAGAGTCAGAGGGAGGATGAGGAGGTGTTGGACGGTGAGGATGAAGAGCAGAGGAGGAGCAGCAGAGAGGCATTTCTGAAGATCACACTGCACTTCCTGAGGAGAATGAAGCAGGAGGAGCTGGCTGACTGTCTGCAGAGCAGTAAGAGGATTTCTCTAAAGATTGAACTCGCTGGATAAATGAGACATTTACTGATGTCTCAACAGACGGACCAAAATATATTCACATACTCATTCTTTAAAGCAGCGTTTCCCAAACTTTGGGTTGGGACCCAGAATGGGTCACTGATAGGGATCGACTGATATGTTTCTTTCAGGGCCGTTACAGATACCGATTATTAGTAATGAAGGAAACCGTACATTCGCAGGAAACATTCTTTTGAATAACCAGCGAAACTGTGGCGTGTGTGGAGGCTCTCAATGTGAACAACGCCACCTTGGGAATTGCACCCAAGGAATTATTTTACATTGATCAAAACACAGGTTCGTTCCACTCGATAGGCAAGATACGTGGTTCCCAGTTTACAAAGATACTTTATTTAATAAAATATATATATATATATATATATATATAATATATAATAAAAATGATCATTCATCCCAAATAATAAAAAAAAGGAACCTAATCAGGGGCTGAGGCCTACTGGTGGGGAAAGAGCAGGTGAAGGGGAAGGGGACTCAACAAAACTAAATTAAAGAAAAAGGGTTCACCCAGACATACGTGGCAGTCACACACTATGATTTCACCAAGTCCAAGGAAGCACAGCACACAAGAAGGAGGGACACCACCACCCACATCACCAGCACCACCACCAGCCTGCAGCCACTGAGAAGGAAAAACAAAGGAAGTTACTATAGAAATAATTAACCCAAAATGTACAACAAAACATACAGTATAAGACAGGAAATAGTTCCTCACAATCATTCGGCTAAAATTAAAGAAATAAAACAGGTTAAAAGTGTGGTGTCAGCAATCCACCATGAAGCCGACTGTAGCCAAAAGCCAGCAACAGCACCAAGCGGCAGAGACAAGCTGTGTGGTTAGCGGCTATGTAGACAAAGCAGGGTAGGCAAAGCTAGCGACAAAGCAGCAGCGACACAGCCGTGCGTTTAACGGCAGAGACAAAACAGCAGACAGAGCTGTGTAGATAAATCTGTGTAGACAAAGCTAGCAGTAGCCCCAATTAGCTGGTGGTGGAGTCACGTGAATCACCACCTGTAGATTTCGGCCAGCTGATGAGCGTTCCCTATGTTCAAAGTCAAACCTGCACAGGGAGAGGGAGGGAGAGAGAGACCCACACGGCAGCGGACATCTACCATCGCTAGAGAGGACAAGGGACTAGTGATGGCAGTGTGACACTGAAGCTTCGATTCATGCATCAAACCCTGAACTACAGCTCCATAGAACCACTGCTTCAAAGCTTTAGTGCGAAAAAAATCACGTGACATATGGCGTCCGAAGCAACAACTGCTTCATTGCCTGAATGGAGCTGACTGGTTCGCAGTCCAATCAGGCGATTCACTGCCTCGTCTCGATTCTGACAGGTGACAGGTTGAGACAGTTTTGAATTTGAGCGCCTTTAACACTTTATAACTGCAAATGTGAAGAAATTGTGAGCAAAAAAGAAACCGGCTCAACCCAAAAAACTGTTGAAAAATTAACGTACCATAATAAAAACCTTTGAGTGTCCCCCCCGCCATAGTTAGTGAGAGCATGAGAAAGGAGGGCCGTACTTATGTACTGCCGCCCTAGTGGTCAGCTGGCGCAATTAATTGCAGCATGACAACCCTATTTCTAGGCTGCTACAAAACTAAGAGCATTTATTTATTACTTTAGTTACTTTGCAGATTCACATTATCAATATCAAATATAAATCAACTTATAAATTATGAATCAATATTATAGATTGAACACATTAATAACTGTTATCTTAGTCTCTTCAAGTAGTGTGATATCAGTATCAGTTTAATCATGTGTTTAACAAAATATTTTTTCAGAATCATTTTTAATATTTAATATTATATTTTACTCTCAATCAGATAAACCTGTGGGCGGGACACTGAGCTATACTACAGAAAGAGAGAAGCAGCTCCATCAAAACCACCGTGGCACAGATTTTATCAGCGATCGGTTATAAAACGTATGATACCAATAATCTCTCCAGGTCTCCAATTAAAATGCATAACAACGTAACAATGTTTTGATATGTGAATTAAATTTCACACTGAAAACAGAAGAAGAGAAAACGCTCTTCTGACTAGTGTGTGCTGTAATCTTCTTCATTATTAGTTTATAAATGTAACTCTTATCGTTACATTCATGATGTATTTTTATTATTTCAAGGTAGCTGCCACCAGCTGAAAGTTTAACACAATGTTTGGGAAACACTGCTTTAGTGGAAAGAAACTGTCATATTTTTTAATCAATCACTTGATCTTCTTTTCTGTGTCTTCATTAAGAACATATTGTTGGAGTCTGTCAGCGTGAACTTAAATCTAACCTGAAGGAAAAGTTCCAGTGTGTGTTTGAGGGGATCGCTAAAGCAGGAAACCCAACCCTTCTGAACCAGATCTACACAGAGCTCTACATCACAGAGGGAGGGACTGCAGAGGTCAATGATGAACATGAGGTCAGACAGATTGAAACAGCATCCAGAAAACCAGACAGACCAGAAACAACAATCAGACAAGAAGACATCTTTAAAGCCTCACCTGGAAGAGATGAACCAATCAGAACAGTGATGACAAAGGGAGTGGCTGGCATTGGGAAAACAGTCTTAACACAGAAGTTCACTCTGGACTGGGCTGAAGACAAAGCCAACCAGGACATACAGTTCATGTTTCCATTCACTTTCAGAGAGCTGAATGTACTGAAAGAGAAAAAGTACAGCTTGGTGGAACTTGTTCATCACTTCTTTACTGAAACCAAAGAAGCAGGAATCTGCAGGTTTGAAGAGTTCCAGGTTGTGTTCATCTTTGACGGTCTGGATGAGTGTCGACTTCCTCTGGACTTCCACAACACTGAGATCCTGACTGATGTTACAGAGTCCACCTCAGTGGATGTGCTGCTGACAAACCTCATCAGGGGGAAACTGCTTCCCTCTGCTCGCCTCTGGATAACCACACGACCTGCAGCAGCCAATCAGATCCCTCCTGAGTGTGTTGACATGGTGACAGAGGTCAGAGGGTTCACTGACCCACAGAAGGAGGACTACTTCAGGAAGAGGTTCACAGATGAGGAGCAGGCCAGCAGAATCATCTCCCACATCAAGACATCACGAAGCGTCCACATCATGTGCCACATCCCAGTCTTCTGCTGGATCACTGCTACAGTTCTGGAGGATGTGTTGAAGACCAGAAAGAGAGGAGAGCTGCCCAAGACCCTGACTGAGATGTATATCCACTTCCTGGTAGTTCAGTCAAAACTGAAGAACATCAAGTATGATGGAGGAGCTGAGACAGATCCACACTGGAGTCCAGAGAGCAGGAAGATGATTGAGTCTCTGGGAAAACTGGCTTTTGAGCAGCTGCAGAAAGGCAACCTGATCTTCTATGAATCAGACCTGACAGAGTGTGGCATCAATATCAGAGCAGCCTCAGTGTACTCAGGAGTGTTCACACAGATCTTTAAAGAGGAGAAAGGACTGTACCAGGACAAGGTCTTCTGCTTCGTCCATCTGAGTGTTCAGGAGTTTCTGGCTGCTCTTCACGTCCATCTGACATTCATCAACTCTGGAGTCAATCTGCTGGCAGAAGAACAAACAACATCCTGGTGGTCTCAATTATTATTTTTTTTTTTTTCTGACAAACAGAATCTAAAAGATCTCCACCAGATTGCTGTGGACAAGGCCTTACAGAGTCCAAATGGACACATGGACTTGTTCCTCCGCTTCCTCCTGGGCCTTTCACTGCAGACCAATCAGAATCTCCCTTCAAGGTCTGCTGACACATACAGGAAGTATCTCACAGACCAATCAGGAAACAGTCCAGTACATCAAGATGAAGATCGAAGAGACTCCCTCTGCAGAGAGAAGCATCAATCTGTTCCACTGTCTGAATGAATTGAATGATCGTTCTCTAGTGGATCAGATCCAACAGTTCCTGAGTTCAGGAAGTCTCTCCACAGATAAACTGTCTCCTGCTCAGTGGTCAGCTCTGGTCTTCATCTTACTGTCATCAGGAAAAGATCTGGACGTGTTTGACCTGAAGAAATACTCTGCTTCAGAGGAGGCTCTCCTGAGGCTGCTGCCAGTGGTCAAATCCTCCAACAAAGCTCTGTAAGTACAGACAGAGTTGGATTTCTGTATCATTACTTAAATACTGTGCTATCTTACTAACCCTATCATTATGAATATATTAATAACACAAATGTTTTTTTTTTTTCTTTTATCGTTGATCATTGTCTCTACAGACTGAGTGGCTGTAACCTCTCAGAGAGAAGCTGTGAAGCTCTGTCCTCAGTTCTCAGCTCCCAGTCCTCTAGTCTGAGAGAGCTGGACCTGAGTAACAACAACCTGCAGGATTCAGGACTGAAGCTGCTGAATGTGGGACTGGAGAGTCCACACTGTACACTGGAAACTCTCAGGTCAGATCATAGTATAGTTAATCTTTAGTGGCGGCCCGCATGCTACATCCGACCCGCCAAAGCTTGCCATCCCACCCACAGCATAGCTACTGATGACAGTATTTCAGTATTTATATATTTACAGTGTTAAATTGATATCAATGGGGACGTACTCAGAAAAACTGCAGCATTAAGTCACTGCTAATGAAAACCGAACATTTCTGTCTGCAGCAGCTGCAAATTAAAAGTATTTAACTGGAGAAAAACAAGTTTAAATTAAATGCGTGTTTGTCTGTGAGTTCGACGTTGGCTGCCAACTATTGCTCATCTAAAATACATCTACAAACCAAGACATCGGCCATTTTTGATAATTTCTGACAGTGGATGAGTTTGAAATATGTCAGGGAGTAATGGAACAAGAAGGAGCAGCCACAGTGAACTGTTAGAGGAAGAGCTGCAGGTGACACGCTGCACACCTGCAACCTCTCAGCCAGGTAACCAAAGTTACTTTCACTGTCGCTGTTCAGAGTCATACTGTGTGCAGCATGAAATCAGATCACAGTTACTTAGTTGATAATGATAATTGATGAAAAAGACCAATTATTGTCTGACTTCTGTATTAAAACCAATAGTTTGTTTAGCTTCCCCCAGAATTATGTGAGCTGTAGTATTAAACCATATTTAACTACAGGTGTCACATGCACAATAACAGATCACACAATCAGGACTGCATTCTTACAGACTTTAACCATCACTCCTCAGTGAGCTGCCTCCTTGGTGGAGGTCTGAAAGTACTTTGTAGTATCTAGTTATCATTATGGATTCTAATGTTTTTAATCTGTTTGAAAGTATAAAGCAAAAACTATGCCAGTAGACATTTCTAATGATGATGATGATGATGATGATGATGACAATGACGATGTCAATGGCCACAGAGATGTGTAATGGTGAATAATAGTGATGATGATACTACTACTACTAATAATAATAATAATAAGCAGGACCACGGCAGCAGGAACCACCAGGATCCATGAGAACCTGCCACACGAGAAAGCACATTTCTTTACTGGTTTCCAAAGTAGATTTTAAACCCAGCACTTGACAAAGGCTGGTTCTTAACCACTGTGTCATCTGTTTACAACCATAGAACATAGAGCTTGTCAGGTATGATCCCTTGAATATCTTATCATTTCTTCATGTTGATCATTGTCTCTACAGACTGAGTGACTGTAACCTCTCAGAGAGAAGCTGTGAAGCTCTGTCCTCAGTTCTCAGCTCCCAGTCCTCTAGTCTGAGAGAGCTGGACCTGAGTAACAACAACCTGCAGGATTCAGGACTGAAGCTGCTGAATGTGGGACTGAAGAGTCCACACTGTACACTGGAAACTCTCAGGTCAGATCATAGTATAGTTAATCTTTAGTTAAAGGAAGGTAAATATCAGCCCGATTGGCCCCTCTGACAAAAACATTTACTGTCCTAGCGTACTGGCGGCCCGCAGGCCACATCCGACCCGCCAAAGCTTGCCATCCCACCCACAGCATAGCTACTGATGACAGTATTTCAGTATTTATATATTTACAGTGTTAAATTAATATCAATGGGGACGTACTCAGAAAAACTGCAGCATTAAGTCACTGCTAATGAAAACCGAACATTTCCGTCTGCAGCAGCTGCAAATTAAAAGTATTTAACTGGAGAAAAACAAGTTGAAATTAAATGCGTGTTTGTCTGTGAGTTTGACGTTGGCTGCCAACTATTGTTAATCTAAAATACATCTACAAACCAAGACATCGGCCATTTTTGATAATTTCTGACAGTAGATGAGTTTGAAATATGTCAGGGAGTAATGGAACAAGAAGGAGCAGCCACAGTGAACTGTTAGAGGAAGAGCTGCAGGTGACACGCTGCACACCTGCAACCTCTCAGCCAGGTAACCAAAGTTACTTTCACTGTCGCTGTTCAGACTCATACTGTGTGCAGCATGAAATCAGATCACAGTTACTTAGTTGATAATGATAATTGATGAAAAAAGACCAATTATTGTCTGACTTCTGTATTAAAACCAATAGTTGGTTTAGTTTCCCCCAGAATTATGTGAGCTGTAGTATTAAACCATATTTAACTACAGGTGTCACATGCACAATAACAGATCACACAATCAGGACTGCATTCTTACAGACTTTAACCATCACTCCTCAGTGAGCTGCCTCCTTGGTGGAGGTCTGAAAGTACTTTGTAGTATCTAGTTATCATTATGGATTCTAATGTTTTTAATCTGTTTGAAAGTATAAAGCAAAAACTATACCAGTAGACAATTCTAATGATAATGATGATGATGATGACAATGACGTTGTCAATGGCCACAGAGATGTGTAATGGTGAATAATAGTGATGATGATACTACTACTACTAATAATAATAATAATAAGCAGGACCACAGCAGCAGGAACCACCAGGATCCATGAGAACCTGCGACACGAGAAAGCACATTTCTTTACTGGTTTCCAAAGTAGATTTTAAACCCAGCACTTGACAAAGGCTGGTTCTTAACCACTGTGTCATCTGTTTACAACCATAGAACATAGAGCTTGTCAGGTATGATCCCTTGAATATCTTATCATTTCTTCATGTTGATCATTGTCTCTACAGACTGAGTGGCTGTAACCTCTCAGAGAGAAGCTGTGAAGCTCTGTCCTCAGTTCTCAGCTCCCAGTCCTCTAGTCTGAGAGAGCTGGACCTGAGTAACAACAACCTGCAGGATTCAGGACTGAAGCTGCTGAATGTGGGACTGGAGAGTCCACACTGTACACAAATCATCAGGTGAGGATTCATTAATCTGTTCTTTCTATCCTCATATTTTAGAGTAGTTTTTATTTTGCCTCTGCTGCTGGAACCTGACATACCAAAGAGGAATTTTAGGAGTCAAGAACTGTGTAACTGACCCAAAGTAAAACTCATACAGCCAGTTATCAAATGAACATGTAGTGCCCCTAAGGCTTACCCAAAGGAAGTAATAGTAGAGCAACTAACATCTACCTAGGTCAGAGGTACGGTGCCTTTAATAACTCAGGATGAGTTAGTTTGGGGATTGAACAGTTGACAGTATTTATTGTCTCAACCAATCCAACAATATGATCAGCAATTCACATGGAATGTAAATAAAAATACAAAATCAAATAGAGCTCTCTCAGATGTAAAATAATAAAAGAAAAGAAATAGTCCTTTAAGGAGTCAGGTATTGAGTTCAGAGTTCAAGGTTCAGTTCCTGATCCTATTATATGATCACTGATTATACTACTACTACCCAGGTGGAGTTAATAGTAAGTAGGCAGTCTTATCTGTTCCTGAATGTGCAAACTAGTCCAATGTCTTCACCGCGTCCCCGACCCTCCACAGTCACTCTGGGCTGGGCTCGCCATCATTGGATCCTCTAGATTCTTTCTGGTAGCTCAATAAACCAACCTGCACAAATAGTGCCGAGTATTAAGTTACTCTGTTCTGTTCTTATTTCTAACATGAAACCTCATTACCTAATTTTCTTAGTTAGCTTAGTAATAACCAATGACTAATGACTACAATGGAATGAACTACCAAATGTAATAGCAACTGGTACTTTAAGCACCAACAAATCTCAATCATGAATTTCTATGTACCTCAACAATTGGTATTCTATCATCAACTAATAAATGATTTATCATCACTTTCTATATGCAACATTGTTTTTAACTATTCCATACATCATTTAATATTTTAGACTATAAACAGGACGTTTAATTGGATGTATTTATCATGTACAATTTAATAAACAAAACCAGCTCAAACACAATGTAGTTGGGTAACAAATCATTAAAATATATAACCAATTTAAAGCTGAATGATTTTAATATCAACACAAAATAAGTGCAATGCACCTTTAATATTTTACCCTGCTATGAGCTGTTCCTTAACCAAACTAACAATTGCCTTAAAACATTACATTAGTAAAATAAGTAATGTATACGCGCTTATTTTTCAGTCAGCATTGCGTATACCCATTTCTAAACCCCCCTGATGCCACCATTCAGTAGTATCTGCGAGCCAAATTGCCCATTTTTTTCCCTAGGATGGTGAAGCCATGACCCACGCTTCTCTGCCTCTAATTGGCCAATACTCGCTGCCTTTACTGATTGGATTGGTTAACTTTAGGCATGACGAGGAATGAGCCAATCGGAGGCAGACAAGGGCGGGTCATGCCGAGGTAAATATTGCTAAAGACAAATTCACTTTTACAAGTTTACTTTAAATGATTTGCCTTTAGGATTTGTAATGAACCGGTAAGATGAAGCGAGCTATCCAAACAAACATTTCATTTGACAATTACAAACATCAACATCAGCCAGCAGCTCAGCTGATGTTAGCGATGCTACACCGGTACAGTTAAAGGCCCGGACACACCAACCCGATTATCGGCGAGGTCGGTGACTCGAGTCGGTTCGGTGTGTCCCGTACCGTCTTCAGTCGGGGTTCATTTTGGCGAGTAATGACAATAACGATCCCTCTTGACTACTATCAACACTCTCTGATGAAAACAATGACTGACAAAAGCGTGCGCTGTGTTTACTAGGTCATTTTTCCGGTTTAAATTTTTTTGGGCGACAACACAGATTAGCGCCGCCTGCTGTTATGGGTACATATTGCGCACGCGCAGAATGTACGCTCCAGTCGGCGTCGGTTTGGTGTGTTCGGAGGCATTTTTTGACCGACCCGGGAGACGGGAGCCGACTCCATTGGGATCAACAAGGAGCAAGGTGTATCACTCTCAAGAGAATGGATGAACTTTGAAATTGTCTGGCCAGGGAAGTAGAACAACAAGTCTGTTTGCCTTTAGAAATAAGGTGACGAAACATGCTTTGTCCAAGGCCCACACTCAGGCTGTGAACGTGGCAGAGCAACAGAACAAAGCTGCCATTGAGAATGCAATGGAGAATATGAGTGAGTCCTACATGAAGGAAACTGAAGCCGGGTTTCGAACAGCCTACCATCTGGCCAAAAAGAACCGACCCTTTTCTGACCATGAGAGCCTCATTGAGCTGCAGGAACTGAATGGTGTAAAAATGGGCTCAATACTTTATTCAGGTTACAGTGCAACACAAATAATACAACATGTTGCCAGTGAGATGCAGAGCACAATTGTCAGTAACATTATAGCATCATCCAGTAAGTTAGCTGTCCTAATTGATGAGACATCTTCTTTAAGTCACAAATCTGTCATGACAGTTTCTATTAAAGCATCAATTCAAGAAAAAAAACCCTGAGTTCATACACCTTGAACAGTCTAGATACTCCCTTTACACCAGAGACACTCATTGCCTCTGCTTTACTCGCTACATGCTCTGGGTCAGCAGCTCCTGCTTCCACATCCTCTGCTAAGTCTAAAAAATAAAATAAAGTGTTTAACTTTGAAAAATAAAGTGTAGCAGCAGCTTGAGTTTCCCTTTTTCTTTGTTAACTGTTTAATATCTTGATTAACAGTCTCAACAAATTTTATAAATGAATATCAACACATCTTTACAATTGAACAGTTTCTCTTTCTTTCCCTTTTATATCTTTCTACACACTTTCTGTTGTTCAGTGAGAGAATTGAGCTCTAACCTCTCTCCCTCGTTGGGCAGTGAATGAATGGGTCAGGATCAGTGTTGGTCATCTTACTTTAAAAAAGTAATTAGTTATAGTTACAAATTACTTATCCCAAAAAGTAACTGAGTTATACTTAAACGCCGTTACTCCCAACACTGGTCAGGATACTGGTTGAGTTGGTCTGTGAGCTTCCTGATCTGCTAAACAAATACCGTAAAGACTAGAAAAGCTGTGCTGGTTAAAATAGAAGCTCCCCATCAAAATTTAGAATCCTCAATAATGAATTGATTATAGGTCTGGGTCCGCATAGGACGGTGTCTGGGTCCAGACTCGCCTGTTAGCGACCTCTGCCCTAGAAAGTTCATGAAGATCTTCCAGGCACTCTACTTCAGACCAAAGCAATGGATCAGGCTAGATTCGCGTTGGCCCCACCCACTGAGTTTGATGGCTGGCTTTGACAGTTTTAAGTAATTCATGAAGCACTGCAACGCAGGACCATGAAATGTAAATGTAAATAGTGAAATAATTATATATGTATTTTACATAAAATGAATCGTATTTGAATTAATTAATGACACATTTAATATCATATTTATGTATTTAATTCCAATTTTAATTAATTAATGACACATTTAAGTCATTATTTAATGGTGTATTTATTTATTTAATTGTGGCACTTTCAGTCCTCCATAGGTGGCAGCCAGGTTACGTTAGCTCCGCTAGCCAGCGTGAGATGCAGACACAAAATGGATCGATTTCTAATAAAAAAGTAGCAAAAACCAGGACAAAAACCGAACAGACAGACACACAGCGTTGTAACGAATAGTGAGGAAAAAGAGTCTGAGGAAGCAGCGAAAATCAACATGAAGACACCGGAGAGGGGACGAGCAGGCAAACGTCAGGTGTTCCCAGTAAAAAACGAAAGGTACGAGGCATACAAGATGAGCACAGGACATTTCAAGAGAAGTGGATAGACGAATTCTTATTTGTTCTTAATTGAAAATGTATTGGCTGTGTTGTTTCTTTTTTTTGTGGGATGTCCAATTTATATGTAGAAATGCACATTTGCAAAGGTGACTTGGTATGTTGTCGTAAAAGTGGCTCTCCCCTTGATTTTGCTCTGCTAATCTGGCTCTTGTGAAAAAAATAGTGAGGATCACTGCTTTACACAGACGCCGACGTCTTCCTCTTCCTGTTTACGCAGTCAGAGCGAGGAGATTCAAAAGAATGGCGGCGAATATAAATCCAGCACCTTCATGCTTAAAAGCAGATGTGTGGGAGCACTTTGGGTTTAAAAAGAATAAGGAAAGCTGTCAAACTATAAAAGCTGTCAAAGAATCTGTTCAGAACAGGCCACTTGCTGCACTTTTTAACTCTCCATTGTTCATTGTAATACTGCACTTTAAATAAAATAAAAAAAAAATAAAAAATTCTCACCACATCTTTGATTCATTTTGTCCAGCATTTGCAAGCTGTAGACTATCTGTCCAGTCAGAGCCATATATTGAATATATATTTCAGTTTTTAGTTCAATTAATTCAATCCAATTCAATGGAACACTCACAACAAGTCACCAAAATGACACTGTCCCTTTAAAATCTTTCAAAAAATTATGTAAGTGTATCGAATCGTATCTTGAGCTGAATATCGTGTATCGTATCGTATCGTATCGTGAGATTAGTGTATTGCTACAGCCCTAGTTCAGAGAGTATATCACTTTTAATTTGGACCGGTTTGCCGATAAATCGCCAAAAACCGGTCCAAAAAATGAATGGGTGTGTATTGCGAGAATGTTCAGCCGCTAGAGTGCGTGACATCATCACTAGAGTGTGGGGAGAGAGAAAAATTTGTCAAAAAATACATTTGTAAACTGCTCTCAAGTCAACAAATGTCACTCTACAGAAATAATTTATAGATAGAAACGTAGGTAAATCCGTTGGGGTCTCAGTGATACCACTGTTGAAGCTGTCAGACAAATAGTTTTGGCGGGAGACACACTGATGCGCCAGCAACACCCTCTCATGGCCCCATCTACTCCCATGTTAAAATGGAGAGGAGAAATGTTTAAAGGAGCTCGTTGAACCTCTTCTCTCTCAATCTCCCCAGGTCACATTTTTTAACTTTAGCCACTGAAACTCGGCAGTGCTATAGTCAACAAGATGACGACGCTCACGGTGTTTTCGGTTTTCATTTGGGTCGTTCCTGGCCATGGGTTCGAGGGGATTCATTTTAAATGTTTCTGTCTCTCTCAAGACTCTCAAGTGCTGTGGCCTCCCCTGGTTGCCACGACAACAAAGGCCTGGCTGTGAACACACACACACACACACACACTGGCACACACACACACACATACACACACACAGCTAGCTACAGAGGCTGACAAGGCATTAATAAGCTAGCGCTAGCTAAAGATAATTAGCAGGCGGCTAACAAACAAACAATTTAAAGCTGAATGATTTTAATATTAACACAAAATAAGAACAATACACCTTAAATATTTTACCCTACTATGAGCTGTTCCTTAATTTACATTAGCACTTCTTCAGGAGCATAATACAATTAAACACATTGACTAAAGCTAGCACTTAGCTACGCTAGCTAAGTGCTAATCGCTAGCTTTGGTTAATGTGTTTAGCTAGCTAAAGAGAGTGACATGGTATTAATATGTTAGCGCTAGCTAGGGAGGATTACATGAACAGAGAACGTCTAATAAGGAGAGAACTTCCACTCTCAGTAAGTAGTCCGGGTTCTGAGCTGTTGCAGTTCCCCTCTGGCTCCATGTGAGGGCGCTCACAGGATGAGTGCAGAATGAATGGAGCTCTATGGAGCTATACCCTCACAATCCACTTTTCTCAGGATATCATTGTTTGTCTAGTAATTTGAATGTTGCATTCGAAAGGGGACGCAAAGAAATGACACATTGCTGGGTGTTAGATTTGTTAGAGTCACTTATTTGCTTTAAAAAGTCTTTTAAAATGTCAATGACGTCATACGGCAAGCCTCGAGTCTCTTTGTGCTTCGACGACACAGACGTAACGATCGGCAGATAAAAGTACCAGCAACACAAAAAAAGTTGCTGTGTTAAAAAAAAAGAACTTGGGCGAAAAAATCCGCCTTAACATTGTGGTCCCGGTTCGGATGCCACGATGCCATCGAGCGGGATCTCTGGTCGTAATCAGTCCTTCACTGACCAATCAGCGTTCATTAGCAGAATGCTAGCGCGTTATGGGCAACAACAACTCGTCCTGTAAGAAATCTAAAGGACATCAGAACTCGTTCATTCAGCTTTCGACCTATAACCCATGTTGAACTTTAAAAACTACAATCACATCTGAGATTTCTCAACCACAATCAGGTGAAAGAGACAAATGTAGCCGTCTAGCTCCATCTGCTCCCATTCATTCTGCACTGATGGGCGATCGCCCCCAGTGGACCTCTGCTGGAACTGCAACCAGTATTCGGTACAATGGGACTTAATAGAGAGAGGCCAGGCTCTCGGTACACGGGCTCTGGCATTAATATGCTAGCGTGCTAGAGAGCAAGACATGGTATTAACATATTGGCCAGAGCAAGGCACAATCAAAATTTCTTTAGGAATTTTCTAGTTTAAATAAATGTTCAAAAAATAACTGAAACACCATGTTTGCCTCATCTATATTTTCCATTCATGCAGGCTGCCTGTGTGACCAGTAATACCTACAAACTGCTCCTGATCAAGTCATGTTCATTTTATAATAGTGGCACACTCTGGCCCACGCTATCTGTTGCAATCAGCTGTTCAAAGACAGTTTACAAAAGAAACTACTGACTTGCCAAGTGAGAGAATAGGTGTCCTTCCAGGAATAAGGAATAGTTCACTCAAAATGCATAGTTGTCTCTCACTAGTCTGTGGGCCAGTATTGGTTCAGTAATTTCATAATCCTTCCTCCCTGAGATCAAGCAGCAGAAATGATGTGACAATGAGCAAATACTACTGACAGATTTTTGGGTAAACTAAATAGATATAATAATATTAGAATATATAATATATCTAATAAATTACATGTCACTGTTTCTAAAACAGGGCTGCGTTAAAAAAGGGCAAAAATTGAGAGTATACCCAGGGACCATACAATGATACACACCAAAGACTGTGTGTGTGTGTGTGTGTCTGTGTGTGTGTGTGTGTGTGTGTGTGTGTGTGTGTGTAGAGAATAAGCTCTGTGTATGAGAGCGATGTAATGTCCATGTTTCCATGCTGCTCTGACCCCCCTCCTCCTTTCAGGGTGGAGCCTGCTGGAGTCCGATGGTTGAGACCAGGTCTGAGGAAGTGTAAGTGTGAAAACAAAGCAGCACACATTCAACCATCTTCACACTGTGACATCACTCATTCACAGCTCTGATGTCATCATCAAAGTGTCAATCAATGATCAGATGATAGATCAATAACTGCAGCTGTATTGTGTCTTGTTCTCTCCATCAGATTCCTGTGAACTCACAGTCGACACAAACACAGTACACAGATACATCAAACTGTCTGACAACAACAGGGAGATGACACTAGTGAACGGGGATCAGTCATATCCTGATCATCCAGACAGATTTGACTACAGGTGGCAGCTGCTGTGTAGAAATGGTCTGACTGGTCGCTGTTACTGGGAGGTCGAGTGGAGAGGAAGAGTTACTATAACAGTGAGTTACAGAGGAATCAGCAGGAGAGGAAACAGTATAGACTGTTTGTTTGGAGGGAATGATCAGTCCTGGAGTCTGGAGTGCTCTGATGATGGTTACTCTGTCTGTCACAATAACATAAAAACACCCATCTCCTCCTCTTCCTCCTCCTCCTCCTCCTCCTCCTCCTCCTCCTTCTCCTCTGGTAGAGTAGCAATGTATGTGGACTGTCCTGCTGGCACTCTGTCCTTCTACACAGTCTCCTCTGACACACTGATCCACCTCCACACCTTCAACACCACATTCACTGAACCTCTTTATCCTGGGTTTGGGTTCAGGTTCTGGTTCAGCTCTGGTTCCTCAGTGTCTCTGTGTCCTCTGTAGGAGGGAGAGAGAAACTTTCTCACTGCTGACCAGATAGTTCAGTCTGTACAGGATCACACACAGCTGATGTTAGTTAGTACCAACCTGATGTGTTTACTGTAATAGAGGAGGAAGAGGAGGCTGAAGGAAGAGAAGAGCAAAGCATGCTGGGATGAAGGGATCATGTGTGAGGGTAATGTGCAGCCTGCAGACGTAGAGATAAAGAAATGATAGAAAGAATTGATTTTCTTCTATAACTCTGAGAAAAATGAACATTTTTAGGATCAAGTGTGGCTGCTTGTTTTTCAAATCTTCTTCTTTTTGAAAGCACAGTTAGAGGGAAAGTGTTTTTATGACTCAAATATTAAAGTGTGAACAAATATTCAACTTTGAGTCTAAAACTGAACTTTGTTGCCTTAAAACATTTGTTTCTGTGAAGAAAAAATGTGTTCAAATGTCAAACAAGAGTCTTTCAGGATCAAATTCAGCATCTGTGTAAAAATAGTTCCAAGGTGTAAAGAGTGGCTTTGATTGGAACAAACTAAATTCATCATCTTTGGTCATCGTGGAACAAATGTACAAACTTTGATAAGTCAGGTTGAAATCAAAAGAAATCAAAGTTTTGGGATGATTCTAGATAATAAATGATGCTGGAAACCACATCTAAATGATGTCAAAGCAAAACTGTCCAAATGGATCCAACACTGTATAAAATGAAGGATTAGTTAAATCCAGCTTCATACTTTATATTGAAAGTGAAAGAGTCCAAAAGTTCTTTGAAATGAGATAAAGTCTAATGATTAATTTCATGAACAAATTTAAAAGTGATCAGACTGACATGTTGGCATTAGTACAGTAGAGATAGTGTCACATTAGTCTGACGTCAAACAATCTGCAGCTTTTCACTCTGTACACAATCCATCTTTCTCTTCTTCATTTGTTTTCTACTCCACTGGTTTTTTTCTTGTTTGTATTTGTTTCATTATTTGTGTAAAAATTAAATTTAAGTTTGTTGACTCTGAATGTTCAATTCAATTCAATTCAATTCAATTCAATTCAATTTTATTTGTATAGCGCCAATTCATAACAGAAGTTATCTCAGGACACTTTTCAAATAGAGCAGGTCTAGACCGAACTCTTTAACATTAATTACAGAGACCCAACAGTACCACCATGAGCAAGACCTTGGCGACAAGGGCAAGGAAAAACTGCCTGTTAAAAGGCAGAAACCTAGGACAGATCCTCCGGCTCTAGGTGGGTGGTCGTCTGTCTCGACCAGTTGGGGTGAGAGAGAGAGAGAGAGAGAGAGAGCGAGAGAGAGAGGCAGAGAGAGAGCGAGAGAGAGACAGACAGACAGACAGGTGCACAGCAACAACAGTATTGGCAATGGCAGTCAAGCAGGACCATGGCAGGAGGCTCCACCAGGATCCATGAGAACCTGCGAGACGAGAAAGCACAAGAACTCCGGGGAAGAAGTGAAGTTAGTAACATGCATTAATGGGACATGAATGAGTGCAGAAAGAGAGAGGAAGAGAGGAGCTCAGTGCACCATGGGAAATCCCCCGATAGTCTAGGCCTATAGCAGCATAACTAAGGGATGGTTCAGGACTCACCTGATCCAGCCCTAACTATAAGCTTTATCAAGGAGGAATGTCTTAAGCCTACTCTTGAATGTGGTGATGGTGTCTGCCTCCCGAACCACAACTGGAAGCTGGTTCCACAGGAGAGGAGCTTGGTAACTGAAGGCTCTGGCTCCTGTTCTACTTTTAGAGACTATAGGAACCACAAGTAGCCCAGCATTCAGAGAACGTAGTGTTCTAGTGGGGTAATAGGGTACTATGAGCTCTTTAAGATATGAAGGGGCCTGACCATGAAGAGCTTTATAGGTGAGGAGGAGGATTTTAAATTCTATTCTACATTTTACAGGGAGCCAATGCAGAGTAGCTAGTACAGGAGAGATGTGATCTCTTTTTCTAGTTCCTGTCAGTACTCGTGCTGCAGCGTTCTGAATTAATTGGAGCGTTTTAATGGACTTATTGGGGCAACCTGATAATAAAGAGTTGCAGTAATCCAGCCTTGAAGTAACAAATGCATGGATTAGTTTTTCTGCATCTGTCTGTGACAGGATGTGTCTAATTTTTCTAATATTACGTAAATGAAAGAAGGCAGTCCTAGAGGTCTGCTTCATGTGGGAGTTAAATGACAAATCCTGATCAAAGATAACTCCAAGATTCCTGACAGTGGTGCTAGAGGCCAAGTTAATGCCATCTAGAGTAACTATATCTTTAGACAATGAGTCTCTAAGGTTTTTGGGGCCAAGAACAAGAATTTAGTTTTTTTCTGAGTTTAACATCAGAAAATTGCAGGTCATCCAGGATTTTATGTCCGTAAGACATGTTTGTAATTTAGATAATTGATTAATTTCATTGGGTTTGATTGATAGATATAACTGTGTATCATCTGCATAACAGTGAAAGTTAATGGAGTGATTCCTAATAATGTTGCCTAAAGGGAGCATATATAAAGTAAATAGTATTGGTCCAAGTACAGAACCTTGTGGAACTCCATGACTAACTGTAGTATTTATCGAAGATTCATCGTTAACATGTACAAACTGCGAGCGATCTGATAAATATGACTTAAACCAGCTTAGTGCAGTTCCTTTAATGCCAATTTGATGCTCAAGTCTCTGTAAAAGAATATTATGGTCAGTGGTGTCAAATGCAGCACTAAGATCTAATAATACAAGTACAGAGACAAGTCCATTGTCAGAAGCAGTCAGAAGGTCATTATTAACTTTAACCAGAGCTGTCTCTGTGCTATGATGAACTCTAAATCCTGACTGAAAATCCTCAAATAAACTATTGTTATGTAGAAAGTCACACAACTCTTTGGCGACTACTTTCTCCAGAATCTTAGAGAGGAAGGGGAGGTTAGAAATCGGTCTATAGTTGACTAAAACCCCTGGGTCAAGAGTGGACTTTTTAAGAAGGGGTTTAATTACAGCTACTTTAAAGGACTGTGGTACATATCCTGATAATAAAGAAAGATTAATCATATCTAGTAAAGAAGTGCCAATTAAGGGAACAACTTCTTTAAGCAGCCTAGTTGGGATCGGGTCTAATAGACAGGTTGATGGCTTCGATGAAGAAATGATTGAAGTTAACTGATGAAGATCGATAGCAGAAAAACAGTCTAAATATATATCTAAGTTTACATTGGCAGAAGTCCCTAAACTTGGAGAGCCACTGGTAACTGTTGATGGCAGTTCGTGATTAATTTTCTCTCTAATAGTAATAATTTTATTATAGAAGAAGCTGATGAAGTCATTACTACTTAAGTTTATGGGGATATGTGGCTCAATAGAGCTGTGACTCTCTGTCAGCCTGGCTACAGTGCTGAAGAGGAACCTAGGGTTATTCTTATTTTCTTCTATTAGTGCTGAGTAATAGGCTCCTCTGGCATTACGGAGGGCCTTTCTATAAGTTTTAAGATTATCTTGCCAAATTGAGCGATATTCTGATAATTTGGAAGAGTGCCATTTCCTTTCAGATTTCCTAGCTATTTGCTTTAACTGGCGGGTTTGGTGGTTGTACCAAGGTGCTAGTCTCCTATGTTTTAATTTCCTTTTTATAGGAGCGATAGAGTCTAATGTTGATCGTAGTGAGCCTGTAGCACTATCGACAAGATTATCAATTTCAGAGGGACTAAAGTCGTTATAGGACTCTGTTAAATTGT
>NW_026136825.1:0-41937 GCF_905237075.1 Dicentrarchus labrax
GTGTACATCCCACATTGGCAAATGTGATGCCACAATCAACATTCCCAATATGAAAGTTTGGAATGAGTCACATTTACCCACACGGAAGCAGGTAAGAAAGAATGGCCTCAAATGTTTCTGCAGAAACCATGTAGGCATCCTCATTTAGGTACTTGGAATCAGACCACTCTCTCCCTCTGTCTTTAAAGTGCTAGCCTTTAATGTATTTCCAGATTTGAATACTTAGCCCACTCAATACATCACAATTTGGAATCACTTTGTCACTTAATAACTCGTCAATACTTGTACCTAGAGTGATGCAGCCACCTGTACGTGATACAGCAATCTACAAGCTTCCTTGGGTACTTGGAATCAGGCTCCTCTCTCCTTCTGTCTTTAAAATATAGGCCTTCAAAATGATTGCAGAATTGAATCTATGGCCCACTTAATAGATGAGAATCTGGAATCATTTGGTCCCTTAATAACTCAATGATACATCTACCTAGAGTGATGCAGCCACCTGTCCCTTAGACAGGAGTCTTCAAGCTTTTATTGGTACTTGGAATAAATACGTTCCTTCAATCAGTTTTTGAAATATCAGCCTTTGAAGTGCACCCAAAATGTTCTCCATATAATGCAAGAGATGAGAATCTGGAATCATTTGAGCCCTTAATAACTCATCGGTACTTGTGCCCAGAGTTATGCAGCCACCTGTCGTTTAGACAGGAGTCTTCAAGCTTTTATTGGTACTTGAAATCAACCCGTTGCTTCAATCAGTTTTTGAAATATCAGCCTTTGAAGTGCACCCAAAATGTTCTCCATATAATGCAAGAGATGAGAATCTGGAATCATTTGGTCCCTTAATAACTTAATGATACATGTACTTAGAGTGATGCAGTGACCTGTCCTTGATACACCAGTCTTCAAGCTTTTATTGGTACTTGAAATCAACCCGTTCCTTCAAACAGTTTTTGAAATGTCAGCCTTTGAAGTGCACCAAAAATGTCATCCATATAATGCAATAGATGAGAATCTGGAATCATTTGGTCCCTTAATAACTTATCTTTACTTCTACCTAGAGTGATGCAGCCACCTGTCCTTGATACACCAGTCTCCAAGCTTTTATTGGTACTTGAAATCAACCCGTTCCTTCAAACAGTTTTTGAAATATCAGCCTTTGAAGTGCACCCAAAATGTCATCCATCTTTGCAATTGAGGATTTAGAATTTTTTGTTTCAAGTGATGATGAGGGAATAATATCTCATCATCACCTGTGCCTACAGTGATATACCCACCTGTCCTTGATGCAGCGGTCTACAAACTGCCATTTGATCTTGGAAATTACACAAAGGTCATGATTCCCCAATTCACATCCTGTGTATAAATACATGAAATGGGACAAATGAACCCACAGTACTGGTGCAAGGGGACTCCAAATGGCCGGAAATGTGACCATACCTTCTGCTGAAACTGTGTGTGCACACGTACTTGGGAAAACACCAGCATTCCACAATTCAAACACACGGTATCAAAACAAGGAATTAGACAAATTTGCCCACAGAAGTTGTACCAGGCCAATTCAGATGGCCTGAAATCTCCCAATCATTTCTCTAGAGACCATGTGTACATCCCACATTGGCAAATGTGATGCCACAATCAACATTCCCAATATGAAAGTTTGGAATGAGTCACATTTACCCACACGGAAGCAGGTAAGAAAGAATGGCCTCAAATGTTTCTGCAGAAACCATGTAGGCATCCTCATTTAGGTACTTGGAATCAGACCACTCTCTCCCTCTGTCTTTAAAGTGCTAGCCTTTAATGTATTTCCAGATTTGAATACTTAGCCCACTCAATACATCACAATTTGGAATCACTTTGTCACTTAATAACTCGTCAATACTTGTACCTAGAGTGATGCAGCCACCTGTACGTGATACAGCAATCTACAAGCTTCCTTGGGTACTTGGAATCAGGCTCCTCTCTCCTTCTGTCTTTAAAATATAGGCCTTCAAAATGATTGCAGAATTGAATCTATGGCCCACTTAATAGATGAGAATCTGGAATCATTTGGTCCCTTAATAACTCAATGATACATCTACCTAGAGTGATGCAGCCACCTGTCCCTTAGACAGGAGTCTTCAAGCTTTTATTGGTACTTGGAATAAATACGTTCCTTCAATCAGTTTTTGAAATATCAGCCTTTGAAGTGCACCCAAAATGTTCTCCATATAATGCAAGAGATGAGAATCTGGAATCATTTGAGCCCTTAATAACTCATCGGTACTTGTGCCCAGAGTTATGCAGCCACCTGTCGTTTAGACAGGAGTCTTCAAGCTTTTATTGGTACTTGAAATCAACCCGTTGCTTCAATCAGTTTTTGAAATATCAGCCTTTGAAGTGCACCCAAAATGTTCTCCATATAATGCAAGAGATGAGAATCTGGAATCATTTGGTCCCTTAATAACTTAATGATACATGTACTTAGAGTGATGCAGTGACCTGTCCTTGATACACCAGTCTTCAAGCTTTTATTGGTACTTGAAATCAACCCGTTCCTTCAAACAGTTTTTGAAATGTCAGCCTTTGAAGTGCACCAAAAATGTCATCCATATAATGCAATAGATGAGAATCTGGAATCATTTGGTCCCTTAATAACTTATCTTTACTTCTACCTAGAGTGATGCAGCCACCTGTCCTTGATACACCAGTCTCCAAGCTTTTATTGGTACTTGAAATCAACCCGTTCCTTCAAACAGTTTTTGAAATATCAGCCTTTGAAGTGCACCCAAAATGTCATCCATCTTTGCAATTGAGGATTTAGAATTTTTTGTTTCAAGTGATGATGAGGGAATAATATCTCATCATCACCTGTGCCTACAGTGATATACCCACCTGTCCTTGATGCAGCGGTCTACAAACTGCCATTTGATCTTGGAAATTACACAAAGGTCATGATTCCCCAATTCACATCCTGTGTATAAATACATGAAATGGGACAAATGAACCCACAGTACTGGTGCAAGGGGACTCCAAATGGCCGGAAATGTGACCATACCTTCTGCTGAAACTGTGTGTGCACACGTACTTGGGAAAACACCAGCATTCCACAATTCAAACACACGGTATCAAAACAAGGAATTAGACAAATTTGCCCACAGAAGTTGTACCAGGCCAATTCAGATGGCCTGAAATCTCCCAATCATTTCTCTAGAGACCATGTGTACATCCCACATTGGCAAATGTGATGCCACAATCAACATTCCCAATATGAAAGTTTGGAATGAGTCACATTTACCCACACGGAAGCAGGTAAGAAAGAATGGCCTCAAATGTTTCTGCAGAAACCATGTAGGCATCCTCATTTAGGTACTTGGAATCAGACCACTCTCTCCCTCTGTCTTTAAAGTGCTAGCCTTTAATGTATTTCCAGATTTGAATACTTAGCCCACTCAATACATCACAATTTGGAATCACTTTGTCACTTAATAACTCGTCAATACTTGTACCTAGAGTGATGCAGCCACCTGTACGTGATACAGCAATCTACAAGCTTCCTTGGGTACTTGGAATCAGGCTCCTCTCTCCTTCTGTCTTTAAAATATAGGCCTTCAAAATGATTGCAGAATTGAATCTATGGCCCACTTAATAGATGAGAATCTGGAATCATTTGGTCCCTTAATAACTCAATGATACATCTACCTAGAGTGATGCAGCCACCTGTCCCTTAGACAGGAGTCTTCAAGCTTTTATTGGTACTTGGAATAAATACGTTCCTTCAATCAGTTTTTGAAATATCAGCCTTTGAAGTGCACCCAAAATGTTCTCCATATAATGCAAGAGATGAGAATCTGGAATCATTTGAGCCCTTAATAACTCATCGGTACTTGTGCCCAGAGTTATGCAGCCACCTGTCGTTTAGACAGGAGTCTTCAAGCTTTTATTGGTACTTGAAATCAACCCGTTGCTTCAATCAGTTTTTGAAATATCAGCCTTTGAAGTGCACCCAAAATGTTCTCCATATAATGCAAGAGATGAGAATCTGGAATCATTTGGTCCCTTAATAACTTAATGATACATGTACTTAGAGTGATGCAGTGACCTGTCCTTGATACACCAGTCTTCAAGCTTTTATTGGTACTTGAAATCAACCCGTTCCTTCAAACAGTTTTTGAAATGTCAGCCTTTGAAGTGCACCAAAAATGTCATCCATATAATGCAATAGATGAGAATCTGGAATCATTTGGTCCCTTAATAACTTATCTTTACTTCTACCTAGAGTGATGCAGCCACCTGTCCTTGATACACCAGTCTCCAAGCTTTTATTGGTACTTGAAATCAACCCGTTCCTTCAAACAGTTTTTGAAATATCAGCCTTTGAAGTGCACCCAAAATGTCATCCATCTTTGCAATTGAGGATTTAGAATTTTTTTGTTTCAAGTGATGATGAGGGAATAATATCTCATCATCACCTGTGCCTACAGTGATATACCCACCTGTCCTTGATGCAGCGGTCTACAAACTGCCATTTGATCTTGGAAATTACACAAAGGTCATGATTCCCCAATTCACATCCTGTGTATAAATACATGAAATGGGACAAATGAACCCACAGTACTGGTGCAAGGGGACTCCAAATGGCCGGAAATGTGACCATACCTTCTGCTGAAACTGTGTGTGCACACGTACTTGGGAAAACACCAGCATTCCACAATTCAAACACACGGTATCAAAACAAGGAATTAGACAAATTTGCCCACAGAAGTTGTACCAGGCCAATTCAGATGGCCTGAAATCTCCCAATCATTTCTCTAGAGACCATGTGTACATCCCACATTGGCAAATGTGATGCCACAATCAACATTCCCAATATGAAAGTTTGGAATGAGTCACATTTACCCACACGGAAGCAGGTAAGAAAGAATGGCCTCAAATGTTTCTGCAGAAACCATGTAGGCATCCTCATTTAGGTACTTGGAATCAGACCACTCTCTCCCTCTGTCTTTAAAGTGCTAGCCTTTAATGTATTTCCAGATTTGAATACTTAGCCCACTCAATACATCACAATTTGGAATCACTTTGTCACTTAATAACTCGTCAATACTTGTACCTAGAGTGATGCAGCCACCTGTACGTGATACAGCAATCTACAAGCTTCCTTGGGTACTTGGAATCAGGCTCCTCTCTCCTTCTGTCTTTAAAATATAGGCCTTCAAAATGATTGCAGAATTGAATCTATGGCCCACTTAATAGATGAGAATCTGGAATCATTTGGTCCCTTAATAACTCAATGATACATCTACCTAGAGTGATGCAGCCACCTGTCCCTTAGACAGGAGTCTTCAAGCTTTTATTGGTACTTGGAATAAATACGTTCCTTCAATCAGTTTTTGAAATATCAGCCTTTGAAGTGCACCCAAAATGTTCTCCATATAATGCAAGAGATGAGAATCTGGAATCATTTGAGCCCTTAATAACTCATCGGTACTTGTGCCCAGAGTTATGCAGCCACCTGTCGTTTAGACAGGAGTCTTCAAGCTTTTATTGGTACTTGAAATCAACCCGTTGCTTCAATCAGTTTTTGAAATATCAGCCTTTGAAGTGCACCCAAAATGTTCTCCATATAATGCAAGAGATGAGAATCTGGAATCATTTGGTCCCTTAATAACTTAATGATACATGTACTTAGAGTGATGCAGTGACCTGTCCTTGATACACCAGTCTTCAAGCTTTTATTGGTACTTGAAATCAACCCGTTCCTTCAAACAGTTTTTGAAATGTCAGCCTTTGAAGTGCACCAAAAATGTCATCCATATAATGCAATAGATGAGAATCTGGAATCATTTGGTCCCTTAATAACTTATCTTTACTTCTACCTAGAGTGATGCAGCCACCTGTCCTTGATACACCAGTCTCCAAGCTTTTATTGGTACTTGAAATCAACCCGTTCCTTCAAACAGTTTTTGAAATATCAGCCTTTGAAGTGCACCCAAAATGTCATCCATCTTTGCAATTGAGGATTTAGAATTTTTTGTTTCAAGTGATGATGAGGGAATAATATCTCATCATCACCTGTGCCTACAGTGATATACCCACCTGTCCTTGATGCAGCGGTCTACAAACTGCCATTTGATCTTGGAAATTACACAAAGGTCATGATTCCCCAATTCACATCCTGTGTATAAATACATGAAATGGGACAAATGAACCCACAGTACTGGTGCAAGGGGACTCCAAATGGCCGGAAATGTGACCATACCTTCTGCTGAAACTGTGTGTGCACACGTACTTGGGAAAACACCAGCATTCCACAATTCAAACACACGGTATCAAAACAAGGAATTAGACAAATTTGCCCACAGAAGTTGTACCAGGCCAATTCAGATGGCCTGAAATCTCCCAATCATTTCTCTAGAGACCATGTGTACATCCCACATTGGCAAATGTGATGCCACAATCAACATTCCCAATATGAAAGTTTGGAATGAGTCACATTTACCCACACGGAAGCAGGTAAGAAAGAATGGCCTCAAATGTTTCTGCAGAAACCATGTAGGCATCCTCATTTAGGTACTTGGAATCAGACCACTCTCTCCCTCTGTCTTTAAAGTGCTAGCCTTTAATGTATTTCCAGATTTGAATACTTAGCCCACTCAATACATCACAATTTGGAATCACTTTGTCACTTAATAACTCGTCAATACTTGTACCTAGAGTGATGCAGCCACCTGTACGTGATACAGCAATCTACAAGCTTCCTTGGGTACTTGGAATCAGGCTCCTCTCTCCTTCTGTCTTTAAAATATAGGCCTTCAAAATGATTGCAGAATTGAATCTATGGCCCACTTAATAGATGAGAATCTGGAATCATTTGGTCCCTTAATAACTCAATGATACATCTACCTAGAGTGATGCAGCCACCTGTCCCTTAGACAGGAGTCTTCAAGCTTTTATTGGTACTTGGAATAAATACGTTCCTTCAATCAGTTTTTGAAATATCAGCCTTTGAAGTGCACCCAAAATGTTCTCCATATAATGCAAGAGATGAGAATCTGGAATCATTTGAGCCCTTAATAACTCATCGGTACTTGTGCCCAGAGTTATGCAGCCACCTGTCGTTTAGACAGGAGTCTTCAAGCTTTTATTGGTACTTGAAATCAACCCGTTGCTTCAATCAGTTTTTGAAATATCAGCCTTTGAAGTGCACCCAAAATGTTCTCCATATAATGCAAGAGATGAGAATCTGGAATCATTTGGTCCCTTAATAACTTAATGATACATGTACTTAGAGTGATGCAGTGACCTGTCCTTGATACACCAGTCTTCAAGCTTTTATTGGTACTTGAAATCAACCCGTTCCTTCAAACAGTTTTTGAAATGTCAGCCTTTGAAGTGCACCAAAAATGTCATCCATATAATGCAATAGATGAGAATCTGGAATCATTTGGTCCCTTAATAACTTATCTTTACTTCTACCTAGAGTGATGCAGCCACCTGTCCTTGATACACCAGTCTCCAAGCTTTTATTGGTACTTGAAATCAACCCGTTCCTTCAAACAGTTTTTGAAATATCAGCCTTTGAAGTGCACCCAAAATGTCATCCATCTTTGCAATTGAGGATTTAGAATTTTTTGTTTCAAGTGATGATGAGGGAATAATATCTCATCATCACCTGTGCCTACAGTGATATACCCACCTGTCCTTGATGCAGCGGTCTACAAACTGCCATTTGATCTTGGAAATTACACAAAGGTCATGATTCCCCAATTCACATCCTGTGTATAAATACATGAAATGGGACAAATGAACCCACAGTACTGGTGCAAGGGGACTCCAAATGGCCGGAAATGTGACCATACCTTCTGCTGAAACTGTGTGTGCACACGTACTTGGGAAAACACCAGCATTCCACAATTCAAACACACGGTATCAAAAAGGAAAACAAGGAATTAGACAAATTTGCCCACAGAAGTTGTACCAGGCCAATTCAGATGGCCTGAAATCTCCCAATCATTTCTCTAGAGACCATGTGTACATCCCACATTGGCAAATGTGATGCCACAATCAACATTCCCAATATGAAAGTTTGGAATGAGTCACATTTACCCACACGGAAGCAGGTAAGAAAGAATGGCCTCAAATGTTTCTGCAGAAACCATGTAGGCATCCTCATTTAGGTACTTGGAATCAGACCACTCTCTCCCTCTGTCTTTAAAGTGCTAGCCTTTAATGTATTTCCAGATTTGAATACTTAGCCCACTCAATACATCACAATTTGGAATCACTTTGTCACTTAATAACTCGTCAATACTTGTACCTAGAGTGATGCAGCCACCTGTACGTGATACAGCAATCTACAAGCTTCCTTGGGTACTTGGAATCAGGCTCCTCTCTCCTTCTGTCTTTAAAATATAGGCCTTCAAAATGATTGCAGAATTGAATCTATGGCCCACTTAATAGATGAGAATCTGGAATCATTTGGTCCCTTAATAACTCAATGATACATCTACCTAGAGTGATGCAGCCACCTGTCCCTTAGACAGGAGTCTTCAAGCTTTTATTGGTACTTGGAATAAATACGTTCCTTCAATCAGTTTTTGAAATATCAGCCTTTGAAGTGCACCCAAAATGTTCTCCATATAATGCAAGAGATGAGAATCTGGAATCATTTGAGCCCTTAATAACTCATCGGTACTTGTGCCCAGAGTTATGCAGCCACCTGTCGTTTAGACAGGAGTCTTCAAGCTTTTATTGGTACTTGAAATCAACCCGTTGCTTCAATCAGTTTTTGAAATATCAGCCTTTGAAGTGCACCCAAAATGTTCTCCATATAATGCAAGAGATGAGAATCTGGAATCATTTGGTCCCTTAATAACTTAATGATACATGTACTTAGAGTGATGCAGTGACCTGTCCTTGATACACCAGTCTTCAAGCTTTTATTGGTACTTGAAATCAACCCGTTCCTTCAAACAGTTTTTGAAATGTCAGCCTTTGAAGTGCACCAAAAATGTCATCCATATAATGCAATAGATGAGAATCTGGAATCATTTGGTCCCTTAATAACTTATCTTTACTTCTACCTAGAGTGATGCAGCCACCTGTCCTTGATACACCAGTCTCCAAGCTTTTATTGGTACTTGAAATCAACCCGTTCCTTCAAACAGTTTTTGAAATATCAGCCTTTGAAGTGCACCCAAAATGTCATCCATCTTTGCAATTGAGGATTTAGAATTTTTTGTTTCAAGTGATGATGAGGGAATAATATCTCATCATCACCTGTGCCTACAGTGATATACCCACCTGTCCTTGATGCAGCGGTCTACAAACTGCCATTTGATCTTGGAAATTACACAAAGGTCATGATTCCCCAATTCACATCCTGTGTATAAATACATGAAATGGGACAAATGAACCCACAGTACTGGTGCAAGGGGACTCCAAATGGCCGGAAATGTGACCATACCTTCTGCTGAAACTGTGTGTGCACACGTACTTGGGAAAACACCAGCATTCCACAATTCAAACACACGGTATCAAAACAAGGAATTAGACAAATTTGCCCACAGAAGTTGTACCAGGCCAATTCAGATGGCCTGAAATCTCCCAATCATTTCTCTAGAGACCATGTGTACATCCCACATTGGCAAATGTGATGCCACAATCAACATTCCCAATATGAAAGTTTGGAATGAGTCACATTTACCCACACGGAAGCAGGTAAGAAAGAATGGCCTCAAATGTTTCTGCAGAAACCATGTAGGCATCCTCATTTAGGTACTTGGAATCAGACCACTCTCTCCCTCTGTCTTTAAAGTGCTAGCCTTTAATGTATTTCCAGATTTGAATACTTAGCCCACTCAATACATCACAATTTGGAATCACTTTGTCACTTAATAACTCGTCAATACTTGTACCTAGAGTGATGCAGCCACCTGTACGTGATACAGCAATCTACAAGCTTCCTTGGGTACTTGGAATCAGGCTCCTCTCTCCTTCTGTCTTTAAAATATAGGCCTTCAAAATGATTGCAGAATTGAATCTATGGCCCACTTAATAGATGAGAATCTGGAATCATTTGGTCCCTTAATAACTCAATGATACATCTACCTAGAGTGATGCAGCCACCTGTCCCTTAGACAGGAGTCTTCAAGCTTTTATTGGTACTTGGAATAAATACGTTCCTTCAATCAGTTTTTGAAATATCAGCCTTTGAAGTGCACCCAAAATGTTCTCCATATAATGCAAGAGATGAGAATCTGGAATCATTTGAGCCCTTAATAACTCATCGGTACTTGTGCCCAGAGTTATGCAGCCACCTGTCGTTTAGACAGGAGTCTTCAAGCTTTTATTGGTACTTGAAATCAACCCGTTGCTTCAATCAGTTTTTGAAATATCAGCCTTTGAAGTGCACCCAAAATGTTCTCCATATAATGCAAGAGATGAGAATCTGGAATCATTTGGTCCCTTAATAACTTAATGATACATGTACTTAGAGTGATGCAGTGACCTGTCCTTGATACACCAGTCTTCAAGCTTTTATTGGTACTTGAAATCAACCCGTTCCTTCAAACAGTTTTTGAAATGTCAGCCTTTGAAGTGCACCAAAAATGTCATCCATATAATGCAATAGATGAGAATCTGGAATCATTTGGTCCCTTAATAACTTATCTTTACTTCTACCTAGAGTGATGCAGCCACCTGTCCTTGATACACCAGTCTCCAAGCTTTTATTGGTACTTGAAATCAACCCGTTCCTTCAAACAGTTTTTGAAATATCAGCCTTTGAAGTGCACCCAAAATGTCATCCATCTTTGCAATTGAGGATTTAGAATTTTTTTGTTTCAAGTGATGATGAGGGAATAATATCTCATCATCACCTGTGCCTACAGTGATATACCCACCTGTCCTTGATGCAGCGGTCTACAAACTGCCATTTGATCTTGGAAATTACACAAAGGTCATGATTCCCCAATTCACATCCTGTGTATAAATACATGAAATGGGACAAATGAACCCACAGTACTGGTGCAAGGGGACTCCAAATGGCCGGAAATGTGACCATACCTTCTGCTGAAACTGTGTGTGCACACGTACTTGGGAAAACACCAGCATTCCACAATTCAAACACACGGTATCAAAACAAGGAATTAGACAAATTTGCCCACAGAAGTTGTACCAGGCCAATTCAGATGGCCTGAAATCTCCCAATCATTTCTCTAGAGACCATGTGTACATCCCACATTGGCAAATGTGATGCCACAATCAACATTCCCAATATGAAAGTTTGGAATGAGTCACATTTACCCACACGGAAGCAGGTAAGAAAGAATGGCCTCAAATGTTTCTGCAGAAACCATGTAGGCATCCTCATTTAGGTACTTGGAATCAGACCACTCTCTCCCTCTGTCTTTAAAGTGCTAGCCTTTAATGTATTTCCAGATTTGAATACTTAGCCCACTCAATACATCACAATTTGGAATCACTTTGTCACTTAATAACTCGTCAATACTTGTACCTAGAGTGATGCAGCCACCTGTACGTGATACAGCAATCTACAAGCTTCCTTGGGTACTTGGAATCAGGCTCCTCTCTCCTTCTGTCTTTAAAATATAGGCCTTCAAAATGATTGCAGAATTGAATCTATGGCCCACTTAATAGATGAGAATCTGGAATCATTTGGTCCCTTAATAACTCAATGATACATCTACCTAGAGTGATGCAGCCACCTGTCCCTTAGACAGGAGTCTTCAAGCTTTTATTGGTACTTGGAATAAATACGTTCCTTCAATCAGTTTTTGAAATATCAGCCTTTGAAGTGCACCCAAAATGTTCTCCATATAATGCAAGAGATGAGAATCTGGAATCATTTGAGCCCTTAATAACTCATCGGTACTTGTGCCCAGAGTTATGCAGCCACCTGTCGTTTAGACAGGAGTCTTCAAGCTTTTATTGGTACTTGAAATCAACCCGTTGCTTCAATCAGTTTTTGAAATATCAGCCTTTGAAGTGCACCCAAAATGTTCTCCATATAATGCAAGAGATGAGAATCTGGAATCATTTGGTCCCTTAATAACTTAATGATACATGTACTTAGAGTGATGCAGTGACCTGTCCTTGATACACCAGTCTTCAAGCTTTTATTGGTACTTGAAATCAACCCGTTCCTTCAAACAGTTTTTGAAATGTCAGCCTTTGAAGTGCACCAAAAATGTCATCCATATAATGCAATAGATGAGAATCTGGAATCATTTGGTCCCTTAATAACTTATCTTTACTTCTACCTAGAGTGATGCAGCCACCTGTCCTTGATACACCAGTCTCCAAGCTTTTATTGGTACTTGAAATCAACCCGTTCCTTCAAACAGTTTTTGAAATATCAGCCTTTGAAGTGCACCCAAAATGTCATCCATCTTTGCAATTGAGGATTTAGAATTTTTTGTTTCAAGTGATGATGAGGGAATAATATCTCATCATCACCTGTGCCTACAGTGATATACCCACCTGTCCTTGATGCAGCGGTCTACAAACTGCCATTTGATCTTGGAAATTACACAAAGGTCATGATTCCCCAATTCACATCCTGTGTATAAATACATGAAATGGGACAAATGAACCCACAGTACTGGTGCAAGGGGACTCCAAATGGCCGGAAATGTGACCATACCTTCTGCTGAAACTGTGTGTGCACACGTACTTGGGAAAACACCAGCATTCCACAATTCAAACACACGGTATCAAAACAAGGAATTAGACAAATTTGCCCACAGAAGTTGTACCAGGCCAATTCAGATGGCCTGAAATCTCCCAATCATTTCTCTAGAGACCATGTGTACATCCCACATTGGCAAATGTGATGCCACAATCAACATTCCCAATATGAAAGTTTGGAATGAGTCACATTTACCCACACGGAAGCAGGTAAGAAAGAATGGCCTCAAATGTTTCTGCAGAAACCATGTAGGCATCCTCATTTAGGTACTTGGAATCAGACCACTCTCTCCCTCTGTCTTTAAAGTGCTAGCCTTTAATGTATTTCCAGATTTGAATACTTAGCCCACTCAATACATCACAATTTGGAATCACTTTGTCACTTAATAACTCGTCAATACTTGTACCTAGAGTGATGCAGCCACCTGTACGTGATACAGCAATCTACAAGCTTCCTTGGGTACTTGGAATCAGGCTCCTCTCTCCTTCTGTCTTTAAAATATAGGCCTTCAAAATGATTGCAGAATTGAATCTATGGCCCACTTAATAGATGAGAATCTGGAATCATTTGGTCCCTTAATAACTCAATGATACATCTACCTAGAGTGATGCAGCCACCTGTCCCTTAGACAGGAGTCTTCAAGCTTTTATTGGTACTTGGAATAAATACGTTCCTTCAATCAGTTTTTGAAATATCAGCCTTTGAAGTGCACCCAAAATGTTCTCCATATAATGCAAGAGATGAGAATCTGGAATCATTTGAGCCCTTAATAACTCATCGGTACTTGTGCCCAGAGTTATGCAGCCACCTGTCGTTTAGACAGGAGTCTTCAAGCTTTTATTGGTACTTGAAATCAACCCGTTGCTTCAATCAGTTTTTGAAATATCAGCCTTTGAAGTGCACCCAAAATGTTCTCCATATAATGCAAGAGATGAGAATCTGGAATCATTTGGTCCCTTAATAACTTAATGATACATGTACTTAGAGTGATGCAGTGACCTGTCCTTGATACACCAGTCTTCAAGCTTTTATTGGTACTTGAAATCAACCCGTTCCTTCAAACAGTTTTTGAAATGTCAGCCTTTGAAGTGCACCAAAAATGTCATCCATATAATGCAATAGATGAGAATCTGGAATCATTTGGTCCCTTAATAACTTATCTTTACTTCTACCTAGAGTGATGCAGCCACCTGTCCTTGATACACCAGTCTCCAAGCTTTTATTGGTACTTGAAATCAACCCGTTCCTTCAAACAGTTTTTGAAATATCAGCCTTTGAAGTGCACCCAAAATGTCATCCATCTTTGCAATTGAGGATTTAGAATTTTTTTGTTTCAAGTGATGATGAGGGAATAATATCTCATCATCACCTGTGCCTACAGTGATATACCCACCTGTCCTTGATGCAGCGGTCTACAAACTGCCATTTGATCTTGGAAATTACACAAAGGTCATGATTCCCCAATTCACATCCTGTGTATAAATACATGAAATGGGACAAATGAACCCACAGTACTGGTGCAAGGGGACTCCAAATGGCCGGAAATGTGACCATACCTTCTGCTGAAACTGTGTGTGCACACGTACTTGGGAAAACACCAGCATTCCACAATTCAAACACACGGTATCAAAACAAGGAATTAGACAAATTTGCCCACAGAAGTTGTACCAGGCCAATTCAGATGGCCTGAAATCTCCCAATCATTTCTCTAGAGACCATGTGTACATCCCACATTGGCAAATGTGATGCCACAATCAACATTCCCAATATGAAAGTTTGGAATGAGTCACATTTACCCACACGGAAGCAGGTAAGAAAGAATGGCCTCAAATGTTTCTGCAGAAACCATGTAGGCATCCTCATTTAGGTACTTGGAATCAGACCACTCTCTCCCTCTGTCTTTAAAGTGCTAGCCTTTAATGTATTTCCAGATTTGAATACTTAGCCCACTCAATACATCACAATTTGGAATCACTTTGTCACTTAATAACTCGTCAATACTTGTACCTAGAGTGATGCAGCCACCTGTACGTGATACAGCAATCTACAAGCTTCCTTGGGTACTTGGAATCAGGCTCCTCTCTCCTTCTGTCTTTAAAATATAGGCCTTCAAAATGATTGCAGAATTGAATCTATGGCCCACTTAATAGATGAGAATCTGGAATCATTTGGTCCCTTAATAACTCAATGATACATCTACCTAGAGTGATGCAGCCACCTGTCCCTTAGACAGGAGTCTTCAAGCTTTTATTGGTACTTGGAATAAATACGTTCCTTCAATCAGTTTTTGAAATATCAGCCTTTGAAGTGCACCCAAAATGTTCTCCATATAATGCAAGAGATGAGAATCTGGAATCATTTGAGCCCTTAATAACTCATCGGTACTTGTGCCCAGAGTTATGCAGCCACCTGTCGTTTAGACAGGAGTCTTCAAGCTTTTATTGGTACTTGAAATCAACCCGTTGCTTCAATCAGTTTTTGAAATATCAGCCTTTGAAGTGCACCCAAAATGTTCTCCATATAATGCAAGAGATGAGAATCTGGAATCATTTGGTCCCTTAATAACTTAATGATACATGTACTTAGAGTGATGCAGTGACCTGTCCTTGATACACCAGTCTTCAAGCTTTTATTGGTACTTGAAATCAACCCGTTCCTTCAAACAGTTTTTGAAATGTCAGCCTTTGAAGTGCACCAAAAATGTCATCCATATAATGCAATAGATGAGAATCTGGAATCATTTGGTGCCTTAATAACTTATCTTTACTTCTACCTAGAGTGATGCAGCCACCTGTCCTTGATACACCAGTCTCCAAGCTTTTATTGGTACTTGAAATCAACCCGTTCCTTCAAACAGTTTTTGAAATATCAGCCTTTGAAGTGCACCCAAAATGTCATCCATCTTTGCAATTGAGGATTTAGAATTTTTTTGTTTCAAGTGATGATGAGGGAATAATAACTCATCATCACTTGTGCCTACAGTGATATACCCACCTGTCCTTGATGCAGCGGTCTACAAACTGCCATTTGATCTTGGAAATTACACAAAGGTCATGATTCCCCAATTCACATCCTGTGTATAAATACATGAAATGGGACAAATGAACCCACAGTACTGGTGCAAGGGGACTCCAAATGGCCGGAAATGTGACCATACCTTCTGCTGAAACTGTGTGTGCACACGTACTTGGGAAAACACCAGCATTCCACAATTCAAACACACGGTATCAAAACAAGGAATTAGACAAATTTGCCCACAGAAGTTGTACCAGGCCAATTCAGATGGCCTGAAATCTCCCAATCATTTCTCTAGAGACCATGTGTACATCCCACATTGGCAAATGTGATGCCACAATCAACATTCCCAATATGAAAGTTTGGAATGAGTCACATTTACCCACACGGAAGCAGGTAAGAAAGAATGGCCTCAAATGTTTCTGCAGAAACCATGTAGGCATCCTCATTTAGGTACTTGGAATCAGACCACTCTCTCCCTCTGTCTTTAAAGTGCTAGCCTTTAATGTATTTCCAGATTTGAATACTTAGCCCACTCAATACATCACAATTTGGAATCACTTTGTCACTTAATAACTCGTCAATACTTGTACCTAGAGTGATGCAGCCACCTGTACGTGATACAGCAATCTACAAGCTTCCTTGGGTACTTGGAATCAGGCTCCTCTCTCCTTCTGTCTTTAAAATATAGGCCTTCAAAATGATTGCAGAATTGAATCTATGGCCCACTTAATAGATGAGAATCTGGAATCATTTGGTCCCTTAATAACTCAATGATACATCTACCTAGAGTGATGCAGCCACCTGTCCCTTAGACAGGAGTCTTCAAGCTTTTATTGGTACTTGGAATAAATACGTTCCTTCAATCAGTTTTTGAAATATCAGCCTTTGAAGTGCACCCAAAATGTTCTCCATATAATGCAAGAGATGAGAATCTGGAATCATTTGAGCCCTTAATAACTCATCGGTACTTGTGCCCAGAGTTATGCAGCCACCTGTCGTTTAGACAGGAGTCTTCAAGCTTTTATTGGTACTTGAAATCAACCCGTTGCTTCAATCAGTTTTTGAAATATCAGCCTTTGAAGTGCACCCAAAATGTTCTCCATATAATGCAAGAGATGAGAATCTGGAATCATTTGGTCCCTTAATAACTTAATGATACATGTACTTAGAGTGATGCAGTGACCTGTCCTTGATACACCAGTCTTCAAGCTTTTATTGGTACTTGAAATCAACCCGTTCCTTCAAACAGTTTTTGAAATGTCAGCCTTTGAAGTGCACCAAAAATGTCATCCATATAATGCAATAGATGAGAATCTGGAATCATTTGGTCCCTTAATAACTTATCTTTACTTCTACCTAGAGTGATGCAGCCACCTGTCCTTGATACACCAGTCTCCAAGCTTTTATTGGTACTTGAAATCAACCCGTTCCTTCAAACAGTTTTTGAAATATCAGCCTTTGAAGTGCACCCAAAATGTCATCCATCTTTGCAATTGAGGATTTAGAATTTTTTTGTTTCAAGTGATGATGAGGGAATAATATCTCATCATCACCTGTGCCTACAGTGATATACCCACCTGTCCTTGATGCAGCGGTCTACAAACTGCCATTTGATCTTGGAAATTACACAAAGGTCATGATTCCCCAATTCACATCCTGTGTATAAATACATGAAATGGGACAAATGAACCCACAGTACTGGTGCAAGGGGACTCCAAATGGCCGGAAATGTGACCATACCTTCTGCTGAAACTGTGTGTGCACACGTACTTGGGAAAACACCAGCATTCCACAATTCAAACACACGGTATCAAAACAAGGAATTAGACAAATTTGCCCACAGAAGTTGTACCAGGCCAATTCAGATGGCCTGAAATCTCCCAATCATTTCTCTAGAGACCATGTGTACATCCCACATTGGCAAATGTGATGCCACAATCAACATTCCCAATATGAAAGTTTGGAATGAGTCACATTTACCCACACGGAAGCAGGTAAGAACGAATGGCCTTAAATGTTTCTGCAGAAAGGCTTAAAGTCTTAAGTCCAACAGCCTTGCCTGCGGTCAAAAATCCATCAGAGCTCAAAAATAGAATTCCAGATACAGGCATTATTCTGACATATGTTATACAGATCCCTGAGAGCATGGGAGAACACCTCCGGCCGTATCTCTAACCCTTTCCGTTTCCGAGCTACGGCCTTCCAAAATGTGGAGGTCAAGAGGTCACCCTAACACGGCACACAGTATTATGGGGCCTATTTGGCCATACAGTGGGATAGAGACTTGGAACCACTTCTGGCTTAAACCTGGCTTCCCACCGATGCATTGTGTCCGTTTTGGCCACATAAACCCCCAGGAAGGACCCCAAATGTGCCCTAAAGTCAGGGGGTCGCCTGCCTTAAATAGATTGCAATTGGGAACGATAGATGTAAATATGGAGGGAAGGTATTCCTTCTCAAACCTGAAGAGACCGGGCAAGGAGGACAGTGAGGGCACCGTTGCGTCGCGACCGAGGGCTTTCACGTGGACCGCTTCCCAGGTCTTTACACCCAACCGTTGCAAAGTTTGTTCCAGAAGAGCGCCACCTATACGGCGCTGACATATGTGATACAGCTCTTTGAGAGCTTTCCGACGGTGTCAGTCGCTAATCCCTCACTGCTTCCCTTATAGAGATACAGCACTTAACGAGGTGAAAAATCTCAAACTTTGGCGCCCCCTAGCTCCGCACAGGAAGGGGATGCAGCTTTGGTTCAAAGATGCCGCGGCTCAGCTCATCGAGACCTTTCCGTCGATGCCTTGCTTGTGGCTCTACGACCAACTATGCCCAAGTCAGCTCCTTTCATGTCAATAAGCAGGGAGGCCTTAAAGTCTGTAAGTCCAACAGCCTTGCCTGCGGTCAAAAATCCATCAGAGCTCAAAAAATAGAATTCCAGATACAGGCATTATTCTGACATATGTTATACAGATCCCTGAGAGCATGGGAGAACACCTCCGGCCGTATCTCTAACCCTTTCCGTTTCCGAGCTACGGCCTTCCAAAATGTGGAGGTCAAGAGGTCACCCCTAACACGGCACACAGTATTATGGGGGCCTATTTGGCCATACAGTGGGATAGAGACTTGGAACCACTTCTGGCTTAAACCTGGCTTCCCACCGATGCATTGTGTCCGTTTTGGCCACATAAACCCCCCAGGAAGGACCCCAAAATGTGCCCTAAAGTCAGGGGGGGTCGCCTGCCTTAAATAGATTGCAATTGGGAACGATAGATGTAAATATGGAGGGAAGGTATTCCTTCTCAAAACCTAAAGAGACCGGGCAAGGAGGACAGTGAGGGCACCGTTGCGTTCGGGCGACCGAGGGCTTTCACATGGACCGCTTCCCAGGTCTTTACACCCAACCGTTGCAAAGTTTGTTCCAGAAGAGCGCCACCTATACGGCGCTGACATATGTGATACAGCTCTTTGAGAGCTTTCCGACGGTGTCAGTCGCTAATCCCTCACTGCTTCCCTTATAGAGATACAGCACTTAACGAGGTGAAAAATCTCAAACTTTGGCGCCCCCTAGCTCCGCACAGGAAGGGGATGCAGCTTTGGTTCAAAGATGCCGCGGCTCAGCTCATCGAGACCTTTCCGTCGATGCCTTGCTTGTGGCTCTACGACCAACTATGCCCAAGTCAGCTCCTTTCATGTCAATAAGCAGGGAGGCCTTAAAGTCTGTAAGTCCAACAGCCTTGCCTGCGGTCAAAAATCCATCAGAGCTCAAAAAATAGAATTCCAGATACAGGCATTATTCTGACATATGTTATACAGATCCCTGAGAGCATGGGAGAACACCTCCGGCCGTATCTCTAACCCTTTCCGTTTCCGAGCTACGGCCTTCCAAAATGTGGAGGTCAAGAGGTCACCCCTAACACGGCACACAGTATTATGGGGGCCTATTTGGCCATACAGTGGGATAGAGACTTGGAACCACTTCTGGCTTAAACCTGGCTTCCCACCGATGCATTGTGTCCGTTTTGGCCACATAAACCCCCCAGGAAGGACCCCAAAATGTGCCCTAAAGTCAGGGGGGTCGCCTGCCTTAAATAGATTGCAATTGGGAACGATAGATGTAAATATGGAGGGAAGGTATTCCTTCTCAAAACCTAAAGAAACCGGGCAAGGAGGACAGTGAGGGCACCGTTGCGTTCGGGCGACCGAGGGCTTTCACATGGACCGCTTCCCAGGTCTTTACACCCAACCGTTGCAAAGTTTGTTCCAGAAGAGCGCCACCTATACGGGCGCTGACATATGTGATACAGCTCTTTGAGAGCTTTCCGACGGTGTCAGTCGCTAATCCCTCACTGCTTCCCTTATAGAGATACAGCACTTAACGAGGTGAAAAATCTCAAACTTTGGCGCCCCCTAGCTCCGCACAGGAAGGGGATGCAGCTTTGGTTCAAAGATGCCGCGGCTCAGCTCATCGAGACCTTTCCGTCGATGCCTTGCTTGTGGCTCTACGACCAACTATGCCCAAGTCAGCTCCTTTCATGTCAATAAGCAGGGAGGCCTTAAAGTCTGTAAGTCCAACAGCCTTGCCTGCGGTCAAAAATCCATCAGAGCTCAAAAAATAGAATTCCAGATACAGGCATTATTCTGACATATGTTATACAGATCCCTGAGAGCATGGGAGAACACCTCCGGCCGTATCTCTAACCCTTTCCGTTTCCGAGCTACGGCCTTCCAAAATGTGGAGGTCAAGAGGTCACCCCTAACACGGCACACAGTATTATGGGGGCCTATTTGGCCATACAGTGGGATAGAGACTTGGAACCACTTCTGGCTTAAACCTGGCTTCCCACCGATGCATTGTGTCCGTTTTGGCCACATAAACCCCCCAGGAAGGACCCCAAAATGTGCCCTAAAGTCAGGGGGGGTCGCCTGCCTTAAATAGATTGCAATTGGGAACGATAGATGTAAATATGGAGGGAAGGTATTCCTTCTCAAAACCTAAAGAGACCGGGCAAGGAGGACAGTGAGGGCACCGTTGCGTTCGGGCGACCGAGGGCTTTCACATGGACCGCTTCCCAGGTCTTTACACCCAACCGTTGCAAAGTTTGTTCCAGAAGAGCGCCACCTATACGGGCGCTGACATATGTGATACAGCTCTTTGAGAGCTTTCCGACGGTGTCAGTCGCTAATCCCTCACTGCTTCCCTTATAGAGATACAGCACTTAACGAGGTGAAAAATCTCAAACTTTGGCGCCCCCTAGCTCCGCACAGGAAGGGGATGCAGCTTTGGTTCAAAGATGCCGCGGCTCAGCTCATCGAGACCTTTCCGTCGATGCCTTGCTTGTGGCTCTACGACCAACTATGCCCAAGTCAGCTCCTTTCATGTCAATAAGCAGGGAGGCCTTAAAGTCTGTAAGTCCAACAGCCTTGCCTGCGGTCAAAAATCCATCAGAGGTCAAAAAATAGAATTCCAGATACAGGCATTATTCTGACATATGTTATACAGATCCCTGAGAGCATGGGAGAACACCTCCGGCCGTATCTCTAACCCTTTCCGTTTCCGAGCTACGGCCTTCCAAAATGTGGAGGTCAAGAGGTCACCCCTAACACGGCACACAGTATTATGGGGGCCTATTTGGCCATACAGTGGGATAGAGACTTGGAACCACTTCTGGCTTAAACCTGGCTTCCCACCGATGCATTGTGTCCGTTTTGGCCACATAAACCCCCCAGGAAGGACCCCAAAATGTGCCCTAAAGTCAGGGGGGTCGCCTGCCTTAAATAGATTGCAATTGGGAACGATAGATGTAAATATGGAGGGAAGGTATTCCTTCTCAAAACCTAAAGAAACCGGGCAAGGAGGACAGTGAGGGCACCGTTGCGTTCGCGCGACCGAGGGCTTTCACGTGGACCGCTTCCCAGGTCTTTACACCCAACCGTTGCAAAGTTTGTTCCAGAAGAGCGCCACCTATACGGCGCTGACATATGTGATACAGCTCTTTGAGAGCTTTCCGACGGTGTCAGTCGCTAATCCCTCACTGCTTCCCTTATAGAGATACAGCACTTAACGAGGTGAAAAATCTCAAACTTTGGCGCCCCCCTAGCTCCGCACAGGAAGGGGATGCAGCTTTGGTTCAAAGATGCCGCGGCTCAGCTCATCGAGACCTTTCCGTCGATGCCTTGCTTGTGGCTCTACGACCAACTATGCCCAAGTCAGCTCCTTTCATGTCAATAAGCAGGGAGGCCTTAAAGTCTATAAGTCCAACAGCCTTGCCTGCGGTCAAAAATCCATCAGAGCTCAAAAAATAGAATTCCAGATACAGGCATTATTCTGACATATGTTATACAGATCCCTGAGAGCATGGGAGAACACCTCCGGCCGTATCTCTAACCCTTTCCGTTTCCGAGCTACGGCCTTCCAAAATGTGGAGGTCAAGAGGTCACCCCTAACACGGCACACAGTATTATGGGGGCCTATTTGGCCATACAGTGGGATAGAGACTTGGAACCACTTCTGGCTTAAACCTGGCTTCCCACCGATGCATTGTGTCCGTTTTGGCCACATAAACCCCCCAGGAAGGACCCCAAAATGTGCCCTAAAGTCAGGGGGGGTCGCCTGCCTTAAATAGATTGCAATTGGGAACGATAGATGTAAATATGGAGGGAAGGTATTCCTTCTCAAAACCTGAAGAAACCGGGCAAGGAGGACATTGAGGGCAACGTTGCGTTCGCACGACCGAGGGCTTTCACGTGGACCGCTTCCCAGGTCTTTACACCCAACCGTTGCAAAGTTTGTTCCAGAAGAGCGCCACCTATACGGCGCTGACATATGTGATACAGCTCTTTGAGAGCTTTCCGACGGTGTCAGTCGCTAATCCCTCACTGCTTCCCTTATAGAGATACAGCACTTAACGAGGTGAAAAATCTCAAACTTTGGCGCCCCCTAGCTCCGCACAGGAAGGGGATGCAGCTTTGGTTCAAAGATGCCGCGGCTCAGCTCATCGAGACCTTTCCGTCGATGCCTTGCTTGTGGCTCTACGACCAACTATGCCCAAGTCAGCTCCTTTCATGTCAATAAGCAGGGAGGCCTTAAAGTCTAGAAGTCCAACAGCCTTGCCTGCGGTCAAAAATCCATCAGAGCTCAAAAAATAGAATTCCAGATACAGGCATTATTCTGACATATGTTATACAGATCCCTGAGAGCATGGGAGAACACCGCCGGCCGTATCTCTAACAATTTCCGTTTCCGAGCTATGGCCTTCCAAAATGTGGAGGTCAAGAGGTCACCCCTAACACGGCACACAGTATTATGGGGGCCTATTTGGCCATACAGTGGGATAGAGACTTGGAACCACTTCTGGCTTAAACCTGGCTTCCCACCGATGCATTGTGTCCGTTTTGGCCACATAAACCCCCCAGGAAGGACCCCAAAATGTGCCCTAAAGTCAGGGGGGTCGCCTGCCTTAAATAGATTGCAATTAGGAACGATAGATGTAAATATGGAGGGAAGGTATTCCTTCTCAAAACCTGAAGAAACTGGGCAAGGAGGACAGTGAGGGCACCGTTGCGTTCGCGCGACCGAGGGCTTTTACGTGGACCGCTTCCCAGGTCTTTACACCCAACCTTTGCAAAGTTTGTTCCAGAAGAGCGCCACCTATACGGCGCTGACATATGTGATACAGCTCTTTGAGAGCTTTCCGACGGTGTCAGTCGCTAATCCCTCACTGCTTCCCTTCTAGAGATACAGCACTTAACGAGGTGAAAAATCTCAAACTTTGGCGCCCCCTAGCTCCGCACAGGAAGGGGATGCAGCTTTGGTTCAAAGATGCCGCGGCTCAGCTCATCGAGACCTTTCCGTCGATGCCTTGCTTGTGGCTCTGCGACCAACTATGCCCAAGTCAGCTCCTTTCATGTCAATAAGCAGGGAGGCCTTAAAGTCTAGAAGTCCAACAGCCTTGCCTGCAGTCAAAAATCCATCAGAGGTCAAAAAATAGAATTCCAGATACAGGCATTATTCTGACATATGTTATACAGATCCCTGAGAGCATGGGAGAACACCTCCGGCCGTATCTCTAACCCTTTCCGTTTCCGAGCTACGGCCTTCCAAAATGTGGAGGTCAAGAGGTCACCCCTAACACGGCACACAGTATTATGGGGGCCTATTTGGCCATACAGTGGGATAGAGACTTGGAACCACTTCTGGCTTAAACCTGGCTTCCCACCGATGCATTGTGTCCGTTTTGGCCACATAAACCCCCCAGGAAGGACCCCAAAATGTGCCCTAAAGTCAGGGGGGTCGCCTGCCTTAAATAGATTGCAATTGGGAACGATAGATGTAAATATGGAGGGAAGGTATTCCTTCTCAAAACCTGAAGAAACTGGGCAAGGAGGACAGTGAGGGCACCGTTGCGTTCGCGCGACCGAGGGCTTTTACGTGGACCGCTTCCCAGGTCTTTACACCCAACCGTTGCAAAGTTTGTTCCAGAAGAGCGCCACCTATACGGCGCTGACATATGTGATACAGCTCTTTGAGAGCTTTCCGACGGTGTCAGTCGCTAATCCCTCACTGCTTCCCTTATAGAGATACAGCACTTAACGAGGTGAAAAATCTCAAACTTTGGCGCCCCCTAGCTCCGCACAGGAAGGGGATGGAGCTTTGGTTCAAAGATGCCGCGGCTCAGCTCATCGAGACCTTTCCGTCGATGCCTTGCTTGTGGCTCTACGACCAACTATGCCCAAGTCAGCTCCTTTCATGTCAATAAGCAGGGAGGCCTTAAAGTCTATAAGTCCAACAGCCTTGCCTGCGGTCAAAAATCCATCAGAGCTCAAAAAATAGAATTCCAGATACAGGCATTATTCTGACATATGTTATACAGATCCCTGAGAGCATGGGAGAACACCTCCGGCCGTATCTCTAACCCTTTCCGTTTCCGAGCTACGGCCTTCCAAAATGTGGAGGTCAAGAGGTCACCCCTAACACGGCACACAGTATTATGGGGGCCTATTTGGCCATACAGTGGGATAGAGACTTGGAACCACTTCTGGCTTAAACCTGGCTTCCCACCGATGCATTGTGTCCGTTTTGGCCACATAAACCCCCCAGGAAGGACCCCAAAATGTGCCCTAAAGTCAGGGGGGTCGCCTGCCTTAAATAGATTGCAATTGGGAACGATAGATGTAAATATGGAGGGAAGGTATTCCTTCTCAAAACCTGAAGAAACCGGGCAAGGAGGACAGTGAGGGCACCGTTGCGTTCGCGCGACCGAGGGCTTTCACGTGGACCGCTTCCCAGGTCTTTACACCCAACCGTTGCAAAGTTTGTTCCAGAAGAGCGCCACCTATACGGCGCTGACATATGTGATACAGCTCTTTGAGAGCTTTCCGACGGTGTCAGTCGCTAATCCCTCACTGCTTCCCTTATAGAGATACAGCACTTAACGAGGTGAAAAATCTCAAACTTTGGCGCCCCCTAGCTCCGCACAGGAAGGGGATGGAGCTTTGGTTCAAAGATGCCGCGGCTCAGCTCATCGAGACCTTTCCGTCGATGCCTTGCTTGTGGCTCTACGACCAACTATGCCCAAGTCAGCTCCTTTCATGTCAATAAGCAGGGAGGCCTTAAAGTCTATAAGTCCAACAGCCTTGCCTGCGGTCAAAAATCCATCAGAGGTCAAAAAATAGAATTCCAGATACAGGCATTATTCTGACATATGTTATACAGATCCCTGAGAGCATGGGAGAACACCTCCGGCCGTATCTCTAACCCTTTCCGTTTCCGAGCTACGGCCTTCCAAAATGTGGAGGTCAAGAGGTCACCCCTAACACGGCACACAGTATTATGGGGGCCTATTTGGCCATACAGTGGGATAGAGACTTGGAACCACTTCTGGCTTAAACCTGGCTTCCCACCGATGCATTGTGTCCGTTTTGGCCACATAAACCCCCCAGGAAGGACCCCAAAATGTGCCCTAAAGTCAGGGGGGTCGCCTGCCTTAAATAGATTGCAATTGGGAACGATAGATGTAAATATGGAGGGAAGGTATTCCTTCTCAAAACCTGAAGAAACCGGGCAAGGAGGACAGTGAGGGCACCGTTGCGTTCGCGCGACCGAGGGCTTTCACGTGGACCGCTTCCCAGGTCTTTACACCCAACCGTTGCAAAGTTTGTTCCAGAAGAGCGCCACCTATACGGGCGCTGACATATGTGATACAGCTCTTTGAGAGCTTTCCGACGGTGTCAGTCGCTAATCCCTCACTGCTTCCCTTATAGAGATACAGCACTTAACGAGGTGAAAAATCTCAAACTTTGGCGCCCCCTAGCTCCGCACAGGAAGGGGATGGAGCTTTGGTTCAAAGATGCCGCGGCTCAGCTCATCGAGACCTTTCCGTCGATGCCTTGCTTGTGGCTCTACGACCAACTATGCCCAAGTCAGCTCCTTTCATGTCAATAAGCAGGGAGGCCTTAAAGTCTATAAGTCCAACAGCCTTGCCTGCGGTCAAAAATCCATCAGAGGTCAAAAAATAGAATTCCAGATACAGGCATTATTCTGACATATGTTATACAGATCCCTGAGAGCATGGGAGAACACCTCCGGCCGTATCTCTAACCCTTTCCGTTTCCGAGCTACGGCCTTCCAAAATGTGGAGGTCAAGAGGTCACCCCTAACACGGCACACAGTATTATGGGGGCCTATTTGGCCATACAGTGGGATAGAGACTTGGAACCACTTCTGGCTTAAACCTGGCTTCCCACCGATGCATTGTGTCCGTTTTGGCCACATAAACCCCCCAGGAAGGACCCCAAAATGTGCCCTAAAGTCAGGGGGGTCGCCTGCCTTAAATAGATTGCAATTGGGAACGATAGATGTAAATATGGAGGGAAGGTATTCCTTCTCAAAACCTGAAGAAACCGAGCAAGGAGGACAGTGAGGGCACCGTTGCGTTCGCGCGACCGAGGGCTTTCACGTGGACCGCTTCCCAGGTCTTTAAACCCAACCGTTGCAAAGTTTGTTCCAGAAGAGCGCCACCTATACGGCGCTGACATATGTGATACAGCTCTTTGAGAGCTTTCCGACGGTGTCAGTCGCTAATCCCTCACTGCTTCCCTTATAGAGATACAGCACTTAACGAGGTGAAAAATCTCAAACTTTGGCGCCCCCTAGCTCCGCACAGGAAGGGGATGCAGCTTTGGTTCAAAGATGCCGCGGCTCAGCTCATCGAGACCTTTCCGTCGATGCCTTGCTTGTGGCTCTACGACCAACTATGCCCAAGTCAGCTCCTTTCATGTCAATAAGCAGGGAGGCCTTAAAGTCTATAAGTCCAACAGCCTTGCCTGCGGTCAAAAATCCATCAGAGGTCAAAAAATAGAATTCCAGATACAGGCATTATTCTGACATATGTTATACAGATCCCTGAGAGCATGGGAGAACACCTCCGGCCGTATCTCTAACCCTTTCCGTTTCCGAGCTACGGCCTTCCAAAATGTGGAGGTCAAGAGGTCACCCCTAACACGGCACACAGTATTATGGGGGCCTATTTGGCCATACAGTGGGATAGAGACTTGGAACCACTTCTGGCTTAAACCTGGCTTCCCACCGATGCATTGTGTCCGTTTTGGCCACATAAACCCCCCAGGAAGGACCCCAAAATGTGCCCTAAAGTCAGGGGGGTCGCCTGCCTTAAATAGATTGCAATTGGGAACGATAGATGTAAATATGGAGGGAAGGTATTCCTTCTCAAAACCTGAAGAAACCGGGCAAGGAGGACAGTGAGGGCACCGTTGCGTTCGCGCGACCGAGGGCTTTCACGTGGACCGCTTCCCAGGTCTTTACACCCAACCGTTGCAAAGTTTGTTCCAGAAGAGCGCCACCTATACGGCGCTGACATATGTGATACAGCTCTTTGAGAGCTTTCCGACGGTGTCAGTCGCTAATCCCTCACTGCTTCCCTTATAGAGATACAGCACTTAACGAGGTGAAAAATCTCAAACTTTGGCGCCCCCTAGCTCCGCACAGGAAGGGGATGGAGCTTTGGTTCAAAGATGCCGCGGCTCAGCTCATCGAGACCTTTCCGTCGATGCCTTGCTTGTGGCTCTACGACCAACTATGCCCAAGTCAGCTCCTTTCATGTCAATAAGCAGGGAGGCCTTAAAGTCTATAAGTCCAACAGCCTTGCCTGCGGTCAAAAATCCATCAGAGGTCAAAAAATAGAATTCCAGATACAGGCATTATTCTGACATATGTTATACAGATCCCTGAGAGCATGGGAGAACACCTCCGGCCGTATCTCTAACCCTTTCCGTTTCCGAGCTACGGCCTTCCAAAATGTGGAGGTCAAGAGGTCACCCCTAACACGGCACACAGTATTATGGGGGCCTATTTGGCCATACAGTGGGATAGAGACTTGGAACCACTTCTGGCTTAAACCTGGCTTCCCACCGATGCATTGTGTCCGTTTTGGCCACATAAACCCCCCAGGAAGGACCCCAAAATGTGCCCTAAAGTCAGGGGGGGTCGCCTGCCTTAAATAGATTGCAATTGGGAACGATAGATGTAAATATGGAGGGAAGGTATTCCTTCTCAAAACCTGAAGAAACCGAGCAAGGAGGACAGTGAGGGCACCGTTGCGTTCGCGCGACCGAGGGCTTTCACGTGGACCGCTTCCCAGGTCTTTAAACCCAACCGTTGCAAAGTTTGTTCCAGAAGAGCGCCACCTATACGGCGCTGACATATGTGATACAGCTCTTTGAGAGCTTTCCGACGGTGTCAGTCGCTAATCCCTCACTGCTTCCCTTATAGAGATACAGCACTTAACGAGGTGAAAAATCTCAAACTTTGGCGCCCCCTAGCTCCGCACAGGAAGGGGATGGAGCTTTGGTTCAAAGATGCCGCGGCTCAGCTCATCGAGACCTTTCCGTCGATGCCTTGCTTGTGGCTCTACGACCAACTATGCCCAAGTCAGCTCCTTTCATGTCAATAAGCAGGGAGGCCTTAAAGTCTATAAGTCCAACAGCCTTGCCTGCGGTCAAAAATCCATCAGAGGTCAAAAAATAGAATTCCAGATACAGGCATTATTCTGACATATGTTATACAGATCCCTGAGAGCATGGGAGAACACCTCCGGCCGTATCTCTAACCCTTTCCGTTTCCGAGCTACGGCCTTCCAAAATGTGGAGGTCAAGAGGTCACCCCTAACACGGCACACAGTATTATGGGGGCCTATTTGGCCATACAGTGGGATAGAGACTTGGAACCACTTCTGGCTTAAACCTGGCTTCCCACCGATGCATTGTGTCCGTTTTGGCCACATAAACCCCCCAGGAAGGACCCCAAAATGTGCCCTAAAGTCAGGGGGGGTCGCCTGCCTTAAATAGATTGCAATTGGGAACGATAGATGTAAATATGGAGGGAAGGTATTCCTTCTCAAAACCTGAAGAAACCGAGCAAGGAGGACAGTGAGGGCACCGTTGCGTTCGCGCGACCGAGGGCTTTCACGTGGACCGCTTCCCAGGTCTTTAAACCCAACCGTTGCAAAGTTTGTTCCAGAAGAGCGCCACCTATACGGCGCTGACATATGTGATACAGCTCTTTGAGAGCTTTCCGACGGTGTCAGTCGCTAATCCCTCACTGCTTCCCTTATAGAGATACAGCACTTAACGAGGTGAAAAATCTCAAACTTTGGCGCCCCCTAGCTCCGCACAGGAAGGGGATGGAGCTTTGGTTCAAAGATGCCGCGGCTCAGCTCATCGAGACCTTTCCGTCGATGCCTTGCTTGTGGCTCTACGACCAACTATGCCCAAGTCAGCTCCTTTCATGTCAATAAGCAGGGAGGCCTTAAAGTCTATAAGTCCAACAGCCTTGCCTGCGGTCAAAAATCCATCAGAGGTCAAAAAATAGAATTCCAGATACAGGCATTATTCTGACATATGTTATACAGATCCCTGAGAGCATGGGAGAACACCTCCGGCCGTATCTCTAACCCTTTCCGTTTCCGAGCTACGGCCTTCCAAAATGTGGAGGTCAAGAGGTCACCCCTAACACGGCACACAGTATTATGGGGGCCTATTTGGCCATACAGTGGGATAGAGACTTGGAACCACTTCTGGCTTAAACCTGGCTTCCCACCGATGCATTGTGTCCGTTTTGGCCACATAAACCCCCCAGGAAGGACCCCAAAATGTGCCCTAAAGTCAGGGGGGTCGCCTGCCTTAAATAGATTGCAATTGGGAACGATAGATGTAAATATGGAGGGAAGGTATTCCTTCTCAAAACCTGAAGAAACCGAGCAAGGAGGACAGTGAGGGCACCGTTGCGTTCGCGCGACCGAGGGCTTTCACGTGGACCGCTTCCCAGGTCTTTAAACCCAACCGTTGCAAAGTTTGTTCCAGAAGAGCGCCACCTATACGGCGCTGACATATGTGATACAGCTCTTTGAGAGCTTTCCGACGGTGTCAGTCGCTAATCCCTCACTGCTTCCCTTATAGAGATACAGCACTTAACGAGGTGAAAAATCTCAAACTTTGGCGCCCCCTAGCTCCGCACAGGAAGGGGATGGAGCTTTGGTTCAAAGATGCCGCGGCTCAGCTCATCGAGACCTTTCCGTCGATGCCTTGCTTGTGGCTCTACGACCAACTATGCCCAAGTCAGCTCCTTTCATGTCAATAAGCAGGGAGGCCTTAAAGTCTATAAGTCCAACAGCCTTGCCTGCGGTCAAAAATCCATCAGAGGTAAAAAAAATAGAATTCCAGATACAGGCATTATTCTGATGTACTATACACGTCACTGGGAGCCCTCACCGTCATTGAATAACTCCAGCATTAATATAGAAATAATTCAGAAACGTATCAATATTGTTGTCCTTTATGCGACATGTATGGTCATCCAGGCATACGAGTAATGTACGGAGATACTGGCTTGATTTTTGGTCAAAGCATTCTATTTTCAGGAAAATAATCACTTAATTAGGCTTTCAGGGAAAATTTGGATCATTTGTATGTATTTAAGATAATAGATGGAATTGGGTGTTAAAGCAGGGCCTACTCCATTACCGTATATGAAAATATGAAATATGGAATCGGAGTCCGGAACTTGGAATTCTTTCATTAATGGTGCAAGACTGACCCCTACAGGCCTTTTTCAAAATTTGGAATTGAATAAATTCAATGTGGAATTGTGGAATCAAAATGTGGAACGTGGAATCCGGAATCCTGTCTACTAGATGACAATCTGGTTTTTGAACATGGAATCAAGCTTTCGCCATTCATTGTCTATGTGGAAACCCTACCCCTAACCCTAACCCTAACCCTAACCCTAACCCAGCTGTGGGCCAATCGGGAGTGAGAGGGCAGCCGATTGGATGGAGAGAGTCTATTCTCCATTCATAAACTGCCCTCTCACCCCGCAGCCTGCTTCCTCCTTCTCTTCCCCTCTGAAGAAGTGCCGGCAGGGCACGAAACGTCAGGGGAGCCCGCTCGCTCGGCTGGATCGCTGCCTTTTACAAACTTTTTAATTAGCAAATTGTTTATTCGGAACGAGACCCTCGTTGGTTTTAAATTTACAATCATTAAAAGTTAAGTTTTAAACAGCACCCGGTGAAAACACCTCCGCTTGCCCGAGCGCCTCACTTTCCTCTCCCGCACCTGTCGGATTTCCCCGCTGCATTTAGCACGGACTATATTCCTCCAAGCCTACACTATAGGAACCCCGGAATCACGGAACGACACGGGATGGCGCAGAGACCGCAGCAGCAGCGCAGCGGGAGACGGACACAGGTGGGTGAAACACACACGGGTGCTTACAGGGTGGAGGGGCGGCGATCCCCGACAGGAGCGAGGTCGGGGGAACAGGCGGACCCACAGCTGCTAATCACAAAAACTCTTTTCCTCTTTCCACACACACTCGGCAGGTTAGCGGAGGGAGAACCACACACAGAACAAACATTTCACCTACAAGCACACACATACCACCTAAACTAGCATTAGACACATCCACCAGAACATTAGCAAAACAACACTTCAAACTTATACAAGCATTACATCATAAAAACAACTTACTACGGACAAATGATGAAGGACTATTTCCAGCAGGAATGTGGAGACAGACTCTTAAACTGGCTGCTTTCATCAAACCATCTTCACCCACACAAGAAACATCAGACATTTTAAGGGACAACACCACAAAATGGATGCACAACAACATGCACATTTTATTAAAACATTACAATAACACCATAACACACCTCACAAACATCACAGGGGACCACCTAGCATTTACAGTAGCCACACAGTGGGCACACAGACGCTATGAAAATAAAATGAGTCCTCATACACTTACTGATGCACATGACTTACTTTTCCCCACAGTTACCGCTTCCTGCCCCTCTTCTCCTCCTCCTTCCCCTTCTTCTCTCACAGATGATGACCTTTTGTTTTACACCAATTTGTCTGATTCTAACCCCCCTTTTTCCCAGCCTAATGATTCTTCCCCACAGCCTGTGGACACACTCCTGGTCACACAGAACCACTCACCTCACACTTCCTCCGACAGGTGCTGCCCCCAGAGGACGGTGGACACCAGGGCTCCCGGGTTTGACTGTCAGCCTGTGGAAATAACCACACTTTCCCATAAAAACAATAACGAAAAACAGGTCTCCCAATCCCGCAGTTCTGGCATACAACTGATCGGTGGTTTCCACTTCCAGGACCCCTGTGTCCAGCAGAGGTGGGACAATGAACGGTCCAAATCGGCAGCAGCTCTGCGGCAAAGTGCAGAACCTGAGGAGGGGGAATAAAATGATGAGAAAACAAGGTCATAAAGTCAACATGACAGACCCTAATCTTAACTCTGATCCCCCCTCAGATATTCTAACCTCACACCAGCCTGGAGCACGCGCCGAGGAGGATGCCCCTCCTGCTGGAGACATGGCCACGGATGAGGTCACTTCTGACCCCACGCACCACCTAACCTACGACAACCGCAAACTGCGGGATTGGGAGTTTAAAATTAACAAACCCATCGCGATACTGGGGGATTCAAATATCCTCAGTATTCCTAAATTTAACCACCCTTTCATCCAGGCTGACAGTTACCCGGGAGCTTCCTTCTACCATTTTGGAAAAATCCTGGCCAAAACACCGATCAATTACCAAGCACAACTGCTGATCCTCTCGGTGGGCCTAAATAACAGGGATCAGGACCCTCACAGCACCGCTCTGAAACAACTGAGAACAGTGATTAACAGAGCTAAATCGGCCTTCCCTAATGCCACCACAGTTATACCAATCATCAACTTTTCACCACTTCTGTCAACCACACAACAGCAGAATCTGACAACAATTAATGATTACATATCAAACCACCTGACACATTTCCCATCACTTCCGTACGATGAGTTCAACACTCTCCCGGACAACATACATTGGACACCAGATACAGCCAACAGGATTTACTCTCACTGGCTCACAATATTGGCAGACTTCATTTCAGACCTAGAAAATTAATGTCACACATGTCACATACAGGTTAGTTACAACACATAATTTTGAGCTAATTCAACATACTACATGACACACATTTTACATTGGCACCCATTCAAAACATCACATAGTTTAATCTACAATTTTCAGTTACATTGGGAAGGCCGAATTAAATAACTTACCATCATTCTTGCATTTCATCTAAACTCCAGTTATTATTCATTGTACTTACCTGAACCTGTCAACAGAGTTAGAGAGCGGAGGGAACCCGGCCTGTTTCAACCATCTTCCGGACCAGCACACCAGATCATGAAAAACATAGTGACACGCATCAAAAGAAATTTATTAAAAATAAATACAATTACCTCCAACAAATCAATTATGTCATTTTTGTTTTCTGTCTGTGTTTGTTTGCTTTTTACAACCTGGTCCTGTTGCCTATTATGATCATCTCATTCTGTTAATTTACTTATTACGCTTGAGACAATGTCACTCCATATGCAACACTCCTGAGCTGCACCTGTGACTGAGGAAGACACAGCTTGGAGCGAGCATCTCACAACCTCACAATTGTTTGTTTGTTTCTACAGCTGTCCTTCCCTAAACACCATTTGTTGTTTTTTCCTTTATCCTTATGTTCATTATGTTTAATACAATTTTATTTCCAGGGAGGTGGGGTCTGTGCAACGGACCATACGCCCCCAGGCCAGTGCACCAGAGTCCTAGCCTGGCCTACCAAAATTCATACTATGCAAACCTAACCCCCTAACCCTAACCCTAACCCTAACCCATATATTTCTGAACTAACCCTAACCAATTGGACCCTAACTAAGCCCCCTTGAGGCCCTAACCCCAAATCCTAGGCCCTATTCAAATCTAGTCCCCACTCTGGCTCCAAAATACTGGCCTTAATTTATCTTTAAACCTCAGTGAAGGACATTCTAAGCTCATATAATGGAGGAAGCCACTAAATAAAGTAGGCATTTAAATACCATGGATGAAGTGTAGCCATTAAAGGGAGGCACACATACCCAGTGAACAAAGTGTTAATCATAGATATGAACACTATTTAAATTAAAGGCAAAGAATTGGAACCAGAAACAAAGGATTTTTATTTTGAAAAAAGACATGGGAAATGGCAGTTGGAGAAAGTCACTACAATGGAGGAATAACACGAATTCTCAGAAAGGGAGGGGCTCAGAGTACAAAAGGGAGCAGCGGACATTTTGAATTCAGTTTGGCACGGCCCTCTGAGGGAGCCACATCTCCCCAGAGGGGCTCATAGTTAGGGGATACTCACCTCAACTAAATTAAATACTTACCTCAAATAAATTAAATACTTACCTCAACTTAAAGGAATACTTACCTCAACTAAAGGGGATACTTACCTCAACTAATAGGAATACTTACCTCACTTTAAGGGGATATTTACCTCTAAAATCACAAGAAAACCACCTGTATGTCATGGCAGCCTGAAGAAGTCCCAAGAAGCGGACGAAACGTCGCGAGCGAACGCCACCTGACATACAAGAGAGAGAACAGAACATGAAAAATAGGACCTACATATTTATACTTCATATAACAAAGGCGAACCGGTCTAATATAACTCTAATAGTGAGCTTATAAAACCTCTTTGGAGAAGATGGAGACGGAGAGCTGGCCATCCACAGGGTGGAGAGTGCACTTTGGGGGGGCCTCCCACTTAGGTGGAGACCCCCACCCCAACCCAAACCTAACCCCCTAACCCTAACCCTAACCCTTTTTTTGTTTAATTTCGAAGTCGACCATGGATGGCTGGACAGAGGTCCCGTTATGGGAGACGCCGCCAGCGTCCCCGTCAGCCACCCTGGGACTGGGGTTACGGGAGGTCCGAGGGTTGGATGGACCGTGCACCCTCCTTCCCCTTTCGGAGGGAGACAGTTCCCTTCCCTAACCCTAACCCTAACCCTCTTTCCCAAGACCTAACCCCCTAACCCTAACCCTAACCCCTAACCCCTAACCCTAACCCTAACCCTTTGAACTCTCTACAACCTTCCTGTGAGGAGGAACATGCTCATTAGACCAATGTCTAATGCTGCACTCATCCCTATTCCTAACCCTAACCCTAACCCCTAACCCTAACCTGGGATCCTGTGTGCATTCCACGATTGTACCAATCTGCCTAGTCCAATTTGGCTTAAATGACATGTCAGGTTTGAAATGCAGAATTTAGTCATATTGTCCTCCATGTTGAGGACTTCCTTGGTCCAGCAGGTGTACCAGGGCCTGTTTCAATGGGTAGTTCACACGATTGTTCACCTCGGGCCAAATCCTTTCCACTCGAAGATTCTGTTGAACACAAAACATGATTTCAGATGGTATAAAAATGTAATAGATTATAGATTAGTTTGGGAAATTCATTCCCATTTTAAAAGCTTTCATTCCTTATTTGTTAGAAGTAAAAATGGTCAGTCTTTCTTTCTTTACTGTGTTTGATTATATTGGTTGTACTGTTTGTCCGTATTACAAAGACCTCACCCTTGTTGATGTTGTTTGAAGGTATGGTGGCCTGCTAGGGTTGTGTCTATGTCTTGATAGCATCTCTTGCATGTACAAGCACATGTAAAACTCCCTGCCATGGTCAACCCTGAGTTGGTCCCACATGCCATGGTTAACCACTGTAGATCTGGGATAAAACAATGTGTACATGTGCAAAGGAATGCAATTCAATTCAATTCAATTCAATTCAATTTTATTTGTATAGCGCCAATTCATAACAGAAGTTATCTCAGGACACTTTTCAAATAGAGCAGGTCTAGACCGAACTCTTTAACATTAATTACAGAGACCCAACAGTACCACCATGAGCAAGCACTTGGCGACAAGGGCAAGGAAAAACTGCCTGTTAAAAGGCAGAAACCTAGGACAGATCCTCCGGCTCTAGGTGGGTGGTCGTCTGTCTCGACCAGTTGGGGTGAGAGAGAGAGAGAGAGAGAGAGAGAGAGAGAGAGAGAGAGCGACAGACAGACAGACAGGTGCACAGCAACAACAGTATTGGCAATGGCAGTCAAGCAGGACCATGGCAGGAGGCTCCACCAGGATCCATGAGAACCTGCGAGACGAGAAAGCACAAGAACTCCGGGGAAGAAGTGGAGTTAGTAACATGCATTAAAGGGACATGAATGAGTGCAGAAAGAGAGAGGAGAGAGAGTAGCTCAGTGCACCATGGGAAATCCCCCGATAGTCTAGGCCTATAGCAGCATAACTAAGGGATGGTTCAGGACTCACCTGATCCAGCCCTAACTATAAGCTTTATCAAAGAGGAATGTCTTAAGCCTACTCTTGAATGTGGTGAGGGTGTCTGCCTCCCGAACCACAACTGGAAGCTGGTTCCACAGGAGAGGAGCTTGGTAATTATTAATTATTACTATTACCCCACTAGAACACTACGTTCTCTGAATGCTGGGCTACTTGTGGTTCCTATAGTCTCTAAAAGTAGAACAGGAGCCAGAGCCTTCAGTTACCAAGCTCCTCTCCTGTGGAACCAGCTTCCAGTTGTGGTTCGGGAGGCAGACACCATGAAAACACATGGCACACATGGAGGAAAGAGGGAGAGAAACAGAAATGGGAACAGACAACAGTCTGATGATCCTGATTTTGGCATTAAGGTCAGGATAATGGAAAAGATCATTACATTGGCCCACCACCTGAAAAATGTCTCAACCGACAAGCCCCCCCCATCAATCCAGAAATTGACAACTAATTTGGCCACCACAATTAAACCGGCCAGCCCCAGTGAGGGGGCCCTACTCCTCATTGAGAGCAATGCAAAAAAACTGGGAATATACAACACCCCTTTCAAGTGGCCTCCACCTGGGCAAAGAGACACCTGGGGAGGAGACTCCAGGCTGAGACCCTGGAGCAGGTGGAGGCCCTCATGGTCGTGCAGCTCGACCCAGACACGGATGGGGGAAAGCCTGACTGCCCGCCACCACCCCCTGCCACAGCTCCACCACCTGTGTTCGATAAACAAAAAACACAAACACAACACAGTGTTCAGGCACAAATCCACACAAACAGGGAGAAAAGGGAACTGATGGCACTGGAAACACGGGCCCACTCACCAGTAACACTAGCTCACCCCCCTGAAAAAACCCCTTCCCTCAAGCGGCAGTTTGGGTGCCCTTAATCAATTATTCCCATCACTTACCTCTCTCAAAGAGCAGTCCTGCCTGGTCCACCTCTACGCACATATCCAAAAAAACTGCCTCTTCATCCCCAGACTGCCCTCCAAATCTTTTGAAACTGGGGCAGATAACATACACTGGACAAAAGCCACCGCCAAACAAGTTTGACCACTGGACGGGGTATTTAAAATGCACATCCCCATAAGCCTGCACTCTCAGGAGGGGTCAAAATGTACTGGTGTTATCACAGACATTCAAATTAACCCAGGCCCAGTTCACACTCCTGGACAGGGGCCTCTCTTTCATCCACACTAGGGGGAGTCAGCGCCACATCATTGAGCAGGGCAGATGGGACTTGCAGCAATATCATAGGAGAATTAAACTCCATGTTTTCAAAACAAAAAAGATGTGACTTTCACCCCCTTTACCCAAAAAATCTGATTGGAGCCCCCCCTGTCTAAATTGCCACCAGAAATCACTGACCTCATCCAAGCGGATATTAATTATTTTGAAAACAATTTCCAGCCACTCCCAATCAGGAACAATTTGAACCAAGATGAAATTGAAGCCCTTAAGGACCTAAAAGAAAACAAAAACATCATCATAAAGCCAGCAGATAAAGGCAGTGCAGTAGTAATGATGGACAGGGAACAATATTTATTTGAGGGCAACAGACAGCTAACAGACAAAAAGTATTATTCTGTCTTAAAGGAACCTATCTACCCTGAAACCAAAAAAAATGGTGCAACCAATTATCCAATCATTATTAGACAAAAAATTAAATAAATAAATAAATAAAAAACAATACACTTACCTGCGGGGTAATCCGATCCCCTGGCCAAGATTGTTTTACCTGCTGCCCAAGATCCATAAAGAACCCTCAAAATGGAGTGTCCCGTTCGAAATCCCACCTGGGAGGCCTATTGTCTCTGATTGTGACAGTGAGACCTACTACACGGCCCAATTTATTGATTACTACATCAATCCCCTTTCTAATAAACATTTGGGCTATCTCAAGGACACCTACCATTTTGTTAATACAGTCAAACAACTCCAGATCCCCCTGACTCCATCATGTTCACTATGGATGTCGACAGCTCATACACTAACATTGACACTGATTCAATTCAATTCAATTCAATTTTATTTGTATAGCGCCAATTCATAACAGAAGTTATCTCAGGACACTTTTCAAATAGAGCAGGTCTAGACCGAACTCTTTAACATTAATTACAGAGACCCAACAGTACCACCATGAGCAAGCACTTGGCGACAAGGGCAAGGGGAAAAACTGCCTGTTAAAAGGCAGAAACCTAGGACAGATCCTCCGGCTCTAGGTGGGTGGTCGTCTGTCTCGACCAGTTGGGGTGAGAGAGAGAGAGAGAGAGAGAGAGAGAGAGAGAGAGAGAGAGAGCGACAGACAGACAGACAGGTGCACAGCAACAACAGTATTGGCAATGGCAGTCAAGCAGGACCATGGCAGGAGGCTCCACCAGGATCCATGAGAACCTGCGAGACGAGAAAGCACAAGAACTCCGGGGAAGAAGTGGAGTTAGTAACATGCATTAAAGGTACATGAATGAGTGCAGAAAGAGAGAGGAAGAGAGTAGCTCAGTGCACCATGGGAAATCCCCCCGATAGTCTAGGCCTATAGCAGCATAACTAAGGGATGGTTCAGGACTCACCTGATCCAGCCCTAACTATAAGCTTTATCAAAGAGGAATGTCTTAAGCCTACTCTTGAAAGTGGTGAGGGTGTCTGCCTCCCGAACCACAACTGGAAGCCGGTTCCACAGGGAGAGGAGCTTGGTAACTGAAGGCTCTGGCTCCTGTTCTACTTTTAGAGACTATAGGAACCACAAGTAGCCCAGCATTCAGAGAACGTAGTGTTCTAGTGGGGTAATAGGGTACTATGAGCTCTTTAAGATATGAAGGGGCCTGACCATGAAGAGCTTTATAGGTGAGGAGGAGTATTTTAAATTCAATTCTACATTTTATAGGGAGCCAATGCAGAGTAGCTAGTACAGGAGAGATGTGATCTCTTTTTCTAGTTCCTGTCAGTACTCGTGCTGCAGCGTTCTGAATTAATTGGAGCGTTTTAATGGACTTATTGGGGCAACCTGATAATAAAGAGTTGCAGTAATCCAGCCTTGAAGTAACAAATGCATGGATTAGTTTTTCTGCATCTGTCTGTGATAGTATGTGTCTAATTTTTCTAATATTACGTAAATGAAAGAAGGCAGTCCTAGAGGTCTGCTTTATGTGGGAGTTAAATGACAAATCCTGATCAAAGAGAACTCCAAGATTCCCTGACAGTGGTGCTAGAGGCCAAGTTAATGCCATCTAGAGTGACTATATCTTTAGACAATGAGTCTCTAAGGTTTTTGGGGCCAAGAACAAGAATTTCGGTTTTTTCTGAGTTTAACATCAGAAAATTGCAGGTCATCCAGGATTTTATGTCCTTAAGACATGTTTGTAATTTAGATAATTGATTAATTTCATTGGGTTTGATTGATAGATATAACTGCGTATCATCTGCATAACAGTGAAAGTTAATGGAGTGATTCCTAATAATGTTGCCTAAAGGGAGCATATATAAAGTAAATAGTATTGGTCCAAGTACAGAACCTTGTGGAACTCCATGACTAACTTTAGTATTTATGGAGGATTCATCGTTAACATGTACAAACTGAGTACGATCTGATAAGTATGACTTAAACCAGGTTAGGGCAGTTCCTTTAATGCCAATTTGATGCTCAAGTCTCTGTAAAAGAATATCATGGTCAATGGTGTCAAATGCAGCACTAAGATCTAATAATACAAGTACAGAGACAAGTCCATTGTCAGAAGCAGTCAGAAGGTCATTATTAACTTTAACCAGAGCTGTCTCTGTGCTATGATGAACTCTAAATCCTGACTGAAAATCCTCAAATAAACTATTGTTATGTAGAAAGTCACACAACTCTTTGGCGACTACTTTCTCCAGAATCTTAGAGAGGAACGGGAGGTTAGAAATCGGTCTATAGTTGGCTAAAACCCCTGGGTCAAGAGTAGACTTTTTAAGAAGGGGTTTAATTACAGCTACTTTAAAGGACTGTGGTACATATCCTGATAATAAAGAAAGATTAATCATATCCAGTAAAGAAGTGCCAATTAAGGGAACAACTTCTTTAAGCAGCCTAGTTGGGATCGGGTCCAACAGACAGGTTGATGGCTTCGATGAAGAAATGATTGAAGTTAACTGATGAAGATCGATAGCAGAAAAACAGTCTAAATATACATCTAAGTTTACATTGACAGAAGTCCCTGAACTTGGAGAGCCACTGATAACTGTTGATGGCAGTTGGTGATTAATTTTTTTCTCTAATAGTAATAATTTTATTATAGAAGAAGCTCATGAAGTCATTGCTACTTAAGTTTATGGGGATATGTGGCTCGATAGAGCTGTGACTCTCTGTCAGCCTGGCTACAGTGCTGAAGAGGAACCTAGGGTTGTTCTTATTTTCTTCTATTAGTGCTGAGTAATAGGCTCCTCTGGCATTACGGAGGGCCTTTCTATAAATCTTAAGATCATCTTGCCAATTTGAGCGATATTCTGATAATTTGGAAGAGCGCCATTTCCTTTCAGATTTCCTAGCTATTTGCTTTAACTGGCGGGTTTGGTGGTTATACCAAGGTGCTAGTCTCCTATGTTTTAATAATTTCCTTTTATAGGAGCTGATAGAGTCTAATGTTGATCGTAGTGAGCCTGTAGCACTATCGACAAGATTATCAATTTCAGAGGGACTAAAGTTGTTATAGGACTCTGTTAAATTCAGACATGGCATTGAATTAAACACTGAAGGAATCTCCTCCTTAAATTTAGCTACAGCACTGTCAGATAAACATCTGCTGTAGGAAGTTTTGCCTAATGGCTTATAATCTAATAGTATGAATTCAAAAGTTACTAAATAATGGTCAGATAGGAAAGGATTATGTGGGAAGACTATTAAATGTTCAATATCAATGCCATATGATAAAACAAGGTCAAGAGTGTGATTAAAACAATGAGTTGGTTTATTTACACTCTGACAGAAGCCAATTGAGTCTATTAATGATATAAATGCATTACTAAGGCTGTCATTGTCAACATCCACATGAATATTAAAATCACCTACAATAATTACTTTATCTGATTTAAGGACTAAGCTTGATAGAAACTCTGAAAATTCAGATATAAAATCAGAGTACGGTCCAGGAGCGCGGTACACTATAACAAATAGAACTGGCTGCAGTGTTTTCCAGTTTGGGTGAGAAAGACTAAGAACAAGGCTTTCAAATGAATTATAATTTAGTTTAGGTTTAGGGTCCATTAAAACGCTCGAATCATATATAGCTGCTACTCCACCTCCTCGGCCTGTGCCTCGAGGAATGTGAGTATTAATATGACTGGGGGGTGGATTCATTTAGGCTAACATACTCCTCGTGGGACAACCAGGTCTCAGTAAGACAAAGTAAATCAATATCATAATCTGATATTAATTCATTCACTAGAACAGCTTTAGAGGACAGAGACCTGATATTTAACAGCCCACATTTCATTCTCTTATTTTGTGCTACTGAGG
>NW_026136826.1:0-19848 GCF_905237075.1 Dicentrarchus labrax
AATCTGTTGTGTCAGTTGATCAGCGCTGTTTGTCTCCTCGGATGACATTTGGCCAGATTAACAGTCAACATTGTAATTATTACTTACAGTACTCTGAAAGTAGACCCGTATCACCTATTTCAACAACGTCAGATGTTGAGTATTCTGGATTTATCTTGAGGACTTGTTTGACGACAACAGACCAGATTCACCAGACTCATTTTCTTCACGGATTGAAAATAAGCAAAAAGGCGTAACTGTGACCACATCTCCACCACTTTCTGCTGCCAGACCTTATACATATGCAGATATTGTGCGGGGGCATTACACATGAAAACATGCTGATGCGTTTTTGGGCCAGATCATTGGAGCTGAGACCACTTTGGCCCATGTCTGTGTCATCAGAAAAGGAATACACTCACTCATCCGTAGACGAGTGTGTCACCGACTTAAGACCATTCTCCCGAGTCGGTCTCATCTCAAAGTGAACTTAGACCCTCTCTCCTGACTCACCTGTTCCTCAGTTCAGATGTCCCCATGTTGTTTACGATATGGAATTGTCAAGACACAGGTCGTTTACCCCAGAATCAACATTTTCTGACTGGGAAGGTACTGATTTGTGTCTGGAAACCCTATTTGATGAGAATAGACCAGAGTCTCCGCAGTCAGTTTTATCAGACTTTGAACTTGATAAGTTATTTAGTAGCAGGGCATTGTCCCCCCGGAATCCGTGTCTTCCGATTTTTGACTTTTCTCTCATTCAGGACTGGTTGTTAGACTTCAGAGCATCCTCCCCGGAATATGTTGTGTCAGCTGAGCAGTGGTGTTTGTCTCCTCCCATGACATTTGGCCAGGTTAGACCCCTTTCTCCTGACTCACCTATTCCTCAGTTCAGTTTTCCCCATGTTTACGATATGGAATTGTCAAGACACAGGTCGTTTACCCCAGAATCAACATTTTCTGACTGGGAAGGTACTGATTTGTGTCTGGAAACCCTATTTGATGAGAATAGACCAGAGTCTCCGCAGTCAGTTTCATCAGACTTTGAACTTGATAAGTTATTTAGTAGCAGGGCCTTGTCCCCAGAATCTGTGTCTTCCGATTTGGACTTTTCTCTTATTCAGGACTGGTTGTTAGACTTTAGAGCATCCTCCCCAGAATCTGTTGTGTCATTTGATCAGCGCTGTTTGTATCCTCGGATGACATTTGGCCAGATTAATAGTCAACATTGTAACTATTACTTACAGTACTCTGAAAGTAGACCCGTATCACCTATTTCAACAACGTCAGATGTTGAGTATTATTCTGGATTTTATCTTGAGGACTTGTTTGACGACAACAGACCAGATTCACCCAGACTCATTTTCTTCACGGATTGAAAATAAGCAAACAGGCGTAACTTTGACCACATCTCCACCACTTTCTGCTGCCAGACCTTATACATATGCAGATATTGTGCGGGGCATTACACATGAAAAACATGCTGATGCGTTTTTGGGCGTCAGATCATTGGAGCTGAGACCACTTTGGCCCATGTCTGTGTCATCAGAAAAGGAATACACTCACTCACCTGTAGACGAGTGTGTCACCGACTTAAGACCACATTCTCCCGAGTCGGTCTCATCTCAAAGTGAACTTAGACCCCTCTCTCCTGAATCACTTGTTCCTCAGTTCAGATGTCCCCATGTTGTTTACTGATATGGAATTGTCAAGCACACAGGTCGTTTACCCCAGAATCAACATTTTCTGACTGGGAAGGTACTGATTTGTGTCTGGAAACCCTATTTGATGAGAATAGACCAGAGTCTCCGCAGTCAGTTTTATCAGACTTTGAACTTGATAAGTTATTTAGTAGCAGGGCGTTGTCCCGGAATCCGTGTCTTCCGATTTTGACTTTTCTCTCATTCAGGACTGGTTGTTAGACTTCAGAGCATCCTCCCCGGAATATGTTGTGTCAGCTGAGCAGTGGTGTTTGTCTCCTCCCATGACATTTGGCCAGGTTAGACCCCCTTTCTCCTGACTCACCTATTCCTCAGTTCAGTTTTCCCCATGTTTACGATATGGAATTGTCAAGACACAGGTCGTTTACCCCAGAATCAACATTTTCTGACTGGGAAGGTACTGATTTGTGTCTGGAAACCCTATTTGATGAGAATAGACCAGAGTCTCCGCAGTCAGTTTTATCAGACTTTGAACTTGATAAGTTATTTAGTAGCAGGGCGTTGTCCCCCGGAATCCGTGTCTTCCGATTTTGACTTTTCTCTCATTCAGGACTGGTTGTTAGACTTCAGAGCATCCTCCCCGGAATATGTTGTGTCAGCTGAGCAGTGGTGTTTGTCTCCTCCCATGACATTTGGCCAGGTTAGACCCCTTTCTCCTGACTCACCTATTCCTCAGTTCAGTTTTCCCCATGTTTACGATATTGAATTGTCAAGACACAGGTCGTTTTACCCCAGAATCAACATTTTCTGACTGGGAAGGTACTGATTTGTGTCTTGAAACCCTATTTGATGAGAATAGACCAGAGTCTCCGCAGTCAGTTTCCATCAGACTTTGAACTTGATAAGTTATTTAGTAGCAGGGCCTTGTCCCCAGAATCTGTGTCTTCCGATTTGGACTTTTCTCTCATTCAGGACTGGTTGTTAGGACTTTAGAGCATCTTCCCCAGAATCTGTTGTGTCATTTGATCAGCGCTGTTTGTATCCTCGGATGACATTTGGCCAGATTAATAGTCAACATTGTAACTATTACTTACATTACTCTGAAAGTAGACCCGTATCACCTATTTCAACAACATCAGATGTTGAGTATTCTGGATTTTATCTTGAGGACTTGTTTGACGACAACAGACCAGATTCACCAGACTCATTTTCTTCACGGATTGAAAATAAGCAAACAGGCGTAACTGTGACCACATCTCCACCACTTTCTGCTGCCAGACCTTATACATATGCAGATATTGTGCGGGGCATTACACATGAAAAACATGCTGATGCGTTTTGGGCGTCAGATCATTGGAGCTGAGACCACTTTGGCCCATGTCTGTGTCATCAGAAAAGGAATACACTCACTCATCCGTAGACGAGTGTGTCACCGACTTAAGACCACATTCTCCCGAGTCGGTCTCATCTCAAAGTGAACTTAGACCCCCTCTCTCCTGACTCACCTGTTCCTCAGTTCAGATGTCCCCATGTTGTTTACGATATGGAATTGTCAAGACACAGGTCGTTTACCCCAGAATCAACATTTTCTGACTGGGAAGGTACTGATTTGTGTCTGGAAACCCTATTTGATGAGAATAGACCAGAGTCTCCGCAGTCAGTTTTATCAGACTTTGAACTTGATAAGTTATTTAGTAGCAGGGCATTGTCCCCCGAATCCGTGTCTTCCGATTTTGACTTTTCCCTCATTCAGGACTGGTTGTTAGACTTTAGAGCATCTTCCCCAGAATCTGTTGTGTCATTTGATCAGCGCTGTTTGTATCCTCGGATGACATTTGGCCAGATTAATAGTCAACATTGTAACTATTACTTACAGTACTCTGAAAGTAGACCCGTATCACCTATTTCAACAACATCAGATGTTGAGTATTCTGGATTTTATCTTGAGGACTTGTTTGACGACAACAGACCAGATTCACCAGACTCATTTTCTTCACGGATTGAAAATAAGCAAAAAGGCGTAACTGTGACCACATCTCCACCACTTTCTGCTGCCAGACCTTATACATATGCAGATATTGTGCGGGGCATTACACATGAAAAACATGCTGATGCGTTTTTGGGCGTCAGATCATTGGAGCTGAGACCACTTTGGCCCATGTCTGTGTCATCAGAAAAGGAATACACTCACTCATCCGTAGACGAGTGTGTCACCGACTTAAGACCACATTCTCCCGAGTCGGTCTCATCTCAAAGTGAACTTAGACCCCTCTCTCCTGACTCACCTGTTCCTCAGTTCAGATGTCCCCATGTTGTTTACGATATGGAATTGTCAAGACACAGGTCGTTTACCCCAGAATCAACATTTTCTGACTGGGAAGGTACTGATTTGTGTCTGGAAACCCTATTTGATGAGAATAGACCAGAGTCTCCGCAGTCAGTTTTATCAGACTTTGAACTTGATAAGTTATTTAGTAGCAGGGCGTTGTCCCCGGAATCCGTGTCTTCCGATTTTGACTTTTCTCTCATTCAGGACTGGTTGTTAGACTTCAGAGCATCCTCCCGGAATATGTTGTGTCAGCTGAGCAGTGGTGTTTGTCTCCTCCCATGACATTTGGCCAGGTTAGACCCCTTTCTCCTGACTCACCTATTCCTCAGTTCAGTTTTCCCCATGTTTACGATATGGAATTGTCAAGACACAGGTCGTTTACCCCAGAATCAACATTTTCTGACTGGGAAGGTACTGATTTGTGTCTTGAAACCCTATTTGATGAGAATAGACCAGAGTCTCCGCAGTCAGTTTCATCAGACTTTGAACTTGATAAGTTATTTAGTAGCAGGGCCTTGTCCCCAGAATCTGTGTCTTCCGATTTGGACTTTTCTCTCATTCAGGACTGGTTGTTAGACTTTAGAGCATCTTCCCCAGAATCTGTTGTGTCATTTGATCAGCGCTGTTTGTATCCTCGGATGACATTTGGCCAGATTAATAGTCAACATTGTAACTATTACTTACATTACTCTGAAAGTAGACCCGTATCACCTATTTCAACAACATCAGATGTTGAGTATTCTGGATTTTATCTTGAGGACTTGTTTGACGACAACAGACCAGATTCACCAGACTCATTTTCTTCACGGATTGAAAATAAGCAAAAAGGCGTAACTGTGACCACATCTCCACCACTTTCTGCTGCCAGACCTTATACATATGCAGATATTGTGCGGGGCATTACACATGAAAAACATGCTGATGCGTTTTTGGGCGTCAGATCATTGGAGCTGAGACCACTTTGGCCCATGTCTGTGTCATCAGAAAAGGAATACACTCACTCATCCGTAGACGAGTGTGTCACCGACTTAAGACCACATTCTCCCGAGTCGGTCTCATCTCAAAGTGAACTTAGACCCCTCTCTCCTGACTCACCTGTTCCTCAGTTCAGATGTCCCCATGTTGTTTACGATATGGAATTGTCAAGACACAGGTCGTTTACCCCAGAATCAACATTTTCTGACTGGGAAGGTACTGATTTGTGTCTGGAAACCCTATTTGATGAGAATAGACCAGAGTCTCCGCAGTCAGTTTTATCAGACTTTGAACTTGATAAGTTATTTAGTAGCAGGGCATTGTCCCCGAATCCGTGTCTTCCGATTTTGACTTTTCCCTCATTCAGGACTGGTTGTTAGACTTCAGAGCATCCTCCCCGGAATATGTTGTGTCAGCTGAGCAGTGGTGTTTGTCTCCTCCCATGACATTTGGCCAGGTTAGACCCCCTTTCTCCTGACTCACCTATTCCTCAGTTCAGTTTTCCCCATGTTTACGATATGGAATTGTCAAGACACAGGTCGTTTACCCCAGAATCAACATTTTCTGACTGGGAAGGTACTGATTTGTGTCTGGAAACCCTATTTGATGAGAATAGACCAGAGTCTCCGCAGTCAGTTTCATCAGACTTTGAACTTGATAAGTTATTTAGTAGCAGGGCCTTGTCCCCAGAATCTGTGTCTTCCGATTTGGACTTTTCTCTTATTCAGGACTGGTTGTTAGACTTTAGAGCATCCTCCCCAGAATCTGTTGTGTCATTTGATCAGCGCTGTTTGTATCCTCGGATGACATTTGGCCAGATTAATAGTCAACATTGTAACTATTACTTACAGTACTCTGAAAGTAGACCCGTATCACCTATTTCAACAACGTCAGATGTTGAGTATTCTGGATTTTATCTTGAGGACTTGTTTGACGACAGCAGACCAGATTCACCAGACTCATTTTCTTCACAGATTGAAAATAAGCAAACAGGCGTAACTGTGACCACATCTCCACCACTTTCTGCTGCCAGACCTTATACATATGCAGATATTGTGCGGGGCATTACACATGAAAAACATGCTGATGCGTTTTGGGCGTCAGATCATTTGAGCTGAGACCACTTTGGCCCATGTCTGTGTCATCAGAAAAGGAATACACTCACTCATCCGTAGACGAGTGTGTCACCGACTTAAGACCACATTCTCCCGAGTCGGTCTCATCTCAAAGTGAACTTAGACACCTCTCTCCTGACTCACCTGTTCCTCAGTTCAGATGTCCCCATGTTGTTTACGATATGGAATTGTCAAGACACAGGTCGTTTACCCCAGAATCAACATTTTCTGACTGGGAAGGTACTGATTTGTGTCTGGAAACCCTATTTGATGAGAATAGACCAGAGTCTCCGCAGTCAGTTTTATCAGACTTTGAACTTGATAAGTTATTTAGTAGCAGGGCATTGTCCCCGGAATCCGTGTCTTCCGATTTTGACTTTTCTCTCATTCAGGACTGGTTGTTAGACTTCAGAGCATCCTCCCCGGAATATGTCGTGTCAGCTGAGCAGTGGTGTTTGTCTCCCTCCCATGACATTTGGCCAGGTTAGACCCCTTTCTCCTGACTCACCTATTCCTCAGTTCAGTTTTCCCCATGTTTACGATATGGAATTGTCAAGACACAGGTCGTTTACCCCAGAATCAACATTTTCTGACTGGGAAGGTACTGATTTGTGTCTGGAAACCCTATTTGATGAGAATAGACCAGAGTCTCCGCAGTCAGTTTCATCAGACTTTGAACTTGATAAGTTATTTAGTAGCAGGGCGTTGTCCCCAGAATCTGTGTCTTCCGATTTGGACTTTTCTCTTATTCAGGACTGGCTGTTAGACTTTAGAGCATCCTCCCCAGAATCTGTTGTGTCATTTGATCAGCGCTGTTTGTATCCTCGGATGACATTTGGCCAGATTAATAGTCAACATTGTAACTATTACTTACAGTACTCTGAAAGTAGACCCGTATCACCTATTTCAACAACGTCAGATGTTGAGTATTCTGGATTTTATCTTGAGGACTTGTTTGACGACAGCAGACCAGATTCACCAGACTCATTTTCTTCACAGATTGAAAATAAGCAAACAGGCGTAACTGTGACCACATCTCCACCACTTTCTGCTGCCAGACCTTATACATATGCAGATATTGTGCGGGGCATTACACATGAAAAACATGCTGATGCGTTTTTGGGCGTCAGATCATTTGAGCTGAGACCACTTTGGCCCATGTCTGTGTCATCAGAAAAGGAATACACTCACTCATCCGTAGACGAGTGTGTCACCGACTTAAGACCACATTCTCCCGAGTCGGTCTCATCTCAAAGTGAACTTAGACCCCTCTCTCCTGACTCACCTGTTCCTCAGTTCAGATGTCCCCATGTTGTTTACGATATGGAATTGTCAAGACACAGGTCGTTTACCCCAGAATCAACATTTTCTGACTGGGAAGGTACTGATTTGTGTCTGGAAACCCTATTTGATGAGAATAGACCAGAGTCTCCGCAGTCAGTTTCATCAGACTTTGAACTTGATAAGTTATTTAGTAGCAGGGCCTTGTCCCCAGAATCTGTGTCTTCCGATTTGGACTTTTCTCTTATTCAGGACTGGTTGTTAGACTTTAGAGCATCCTCCCCAGAATCCGTTGTGTCATTTGATCAGTGCTGTTTGTATCCTCGGATGACATTTGGTCGGATTAATAGTCAACATTGTAACTATTACTTACAGTACTCTGAAAGTAGACCCGTATCACCTATTTCAACAACGTCAGATGTTGAGTATTCTGGATTTTATCTTGAGGACTTGTTTGACGACAGCAGACCAGATTCACCAGACTCATTTTCTTCACAGATTGAAAATAAGCAAACAGGCGTAACTGTGACCACATCTCCACCACTTTCTGCTGCCAGACCTTATACATATGCAGATATTGTGCGGGGCATTACACATGAAAAACATGCTGATGGGTTTTTGGGCGTCAGATCATTTGAGCTGAGACCACTTTGGCCCATGTCTGTGTCATCAGAAAAGGAATACACTCACTCATCCGTAGACGAGTGTGTCACCGACTTAAGACCACATTCTCCCGAGTCGGTCTCATCTCAAAGTGAACTTAGACCCCCTCTCTCCTGACTCACCTGTTCCTCAGTTCAGATGTCCCCATGTTGTTTACGATATGGAATTGTCAAGACACAGGTCGTTTACCCCAGAATCAACATTTTCTGACTGGGAAGGTACTGATTTGTGTCTGGAAACCCTATTTGATGAGAATAGACCAGAGTCTCCGCAGTCAGTTTTATCAGACTTTGAACTTGATAAGTTATTTAGTAGCAGGGCGTTGTCCCCGGAATCCGTGTCTTCCGATTTTGACTTTTCTCTCATTCAGGACTGGTTGTTAGACTTCAGAGCATCCTCCCCGGAATATGTTGTGTCAGCTGAGCAGTGGTGTTTGTCTCCTCCCATGACATTTGGCCAGGTTAGACCCCTTTCTCCTGACTCACCTATTCCTCAGTTCAGTTTTCCCCATGTTTACGATATGGAATTGTCAAGACACAGGTCGTTTACCCCAGAATCAACATTTTCTGACTGGGAAGGTACTGATTTGTGTCTTGAAACCCTATTTGATGAGAATAGACCAGAGTCTCCGCAGTCAGTTTCATCAGACTTTGAACTTGATAAGTTATTTAGTAGCAGGGCCTTGTCCCCAGAATCTGTGTCTTCCGATTTGGACTTTTCTCTCATTCAGGACTGGTTGTTAGACTTTAGAGCATCTTCCCCAGAATCTGTTGTGTCATTTGATCAGCGCTGTTTGTATCCTCGGATGACATTTGGCCAGATTAATAGTCAACATTGTAACTATTACTTACATTACTCTGAAAGTAGACCCGTATCACCTATTTCAACAACATCAGATGTTGAGTATTCTGGATTTTATCTTGAGGACTTGTTTGACGACAACAGACCAGATTCACCAGACTCATTTTCTTCACGGATTGAAAATAAGCAAAAAGGCGTAACTGTGACCACATCTCCACCACTTTCTGCTGCCAGACCTTATACATATGCAGATATTGTGCGGGGCATTACACATGAAAAACATGCTGATGCGTTTTTGGGCGTCAGATCATTGGAGCTGAGACCACTTTGGCCCATGTCTGTGTCATCAGAAAAGGAATACACTCACTCATCCGTAGACGAGTGTGTCACCGACTTAAGACCACATTCTCCCGAGTCGGTCTCATCTCAAAGTGAACTTAGACCCCTCTCTCCTGACTCACCTGTTCCTCAGTTCAGATGTCCCCATGTTGTTTACGATATGGAATTGTCAAGACACAGGTCGTTTACCCCAGAATCAACATTTTCTGACTGGGAAGGTACTGATTTGTGTCTGGAAACCCTATTTGATGAGAATAGACCAGAGTCTCCGCAGTCAGTTTTATCAGACTTTGAACTTGATAAGTTATTTAGTAGCAGGGCATTGTCCCCGGAATCCGTGTCTTCCGATTTTGACTTTTCCCTCATTCAGGACTGGTTGTTAGACTTCAGAGCATCCTCCCCGGAATATGTTGTGTCAGCTGAGCAGTGGTGTTTGTCTCCTCCCATGACATTTGGCCAGGTTAGACCCCTTTCTCCTGACTCACCTATTCCTCAGTTCAGTTTTCCCCATGTTTACGATATGGAATTGTCAAGACACAGGTCGTTTACCCCAGAATCAACATTTTCTGACTGGGAAGGTACTGATTTGTGTCTGGAAACCCTATTTGATGAGAATAGACCAGAGTCTCCGCAGTCAGTTTCATCAGACTTTGAACTTGATAAGTTATTTAGTAGCAGGGCCTTGTCCCCAGAATCTGTGTCTTCCGATTTGGACTTTTCTCTTATTCAGGACTGGTTGTTAGACTTTAGAGCATCCTCCCCAGAATCTGTTGTGTCATTTGATCAGCGCTGTTTGTATCCTCGGATGACATTTGGCCAGATTAATAGTCAACATTGTAACTATTACTTACAGTACTCTGAAAGTAGACCCGTATCACCTATTTCAACAACGTCAGATGTTGAGTATTCTGGATTTTATCTTGAGGACTTGTTTGACGACAGCAGACCAGATTCACCAGACTCATTTTCTTCACAGATTGAAAATAAGCAAACAGGCGTAACTGTGACCACATCTCCACCACTTTCTGCTGCCAGACCTTATACATATGCAGATATTGTGCGGGGCATTACACATGAAAAACATGCTGATGCGTTTTTGGGCGTCAGATCATTTGAGCTGAGACCACTTTGGCCCATGTCTGTGTCATCAGAAAAGGAATACACTCACTCATCCGTAGACGAGTGTGTCACCGACTTAAGACCACATTCTCCCGAGTCGGTCTCATCTCAAAGTGAACTTAGACACCTCTCTCCTGACTCACCTGTTCCTCAGTTCAGATGTCCCCATGTTGTTTACGATATGGAATTGTCAAGACACAGGTCGTTTACCCCAGAATCAACATTTTCTGACTGGGAAGGTACTGATTTGTGTCTGGAAACCCTATTTGATGAGAATAGACCAGAGTCTCCGCAGTCAGTTTTATCAGACTTTGAACTTGATAAGTTATTTAGTAGCAGGGCATTGTCCCCGGAATCCGTGTCTTCCGATTTTGACTTTTCTCTCATTCAGGACTGGTTGTTAGACTTCAGAGCATCCTCCCCGGAATATGTCGTGTCAGCTGAGCAGTGGTGTTTGTCTCCTCCCATGACATTTGGCCAGGTTAGACCCCTTTCTCCTGACTCACCTATTCCTCAGTTCAGTTTTCCCCATGTTTACGATATGGAATTGTCAAGACACAGGTCGTTTACCCCAGAATCAACATTTTCTGACTGGGAAGGTACTGATTTGTGTCTGGAAACCCTATTTGATGAGAATAGACCAGAGTCTCCGCAGTCAGTTTCATCAGACTTTGAACTTGATAAGTTATTTAGTAGCAGGGCGTTGTCCCCAGAATCTGTGTCTTCCGATTTGGACTTTTCTCTTATTCAGGACTGGCTGTTAGACTTTAGAGCATCCTCCCCAGAATCTGTTGTGTCATTTGATCAGCGCTGTTTGTATCCTCGGATGACATTTGGCCAGATTAATAGTCAACATTGTAACTATTACTTACAGTACTCTGAAAGTAGACCCGTATCACCTATTTCAACAACGTCAGATGTTGAGTATTCTGGATTTTATCTTGAGGACTTGTTTGACGACAGCAGACCAGATTCACCAGACTCATTTTCTTCACAGATTGAAAATAAGCAAACAGGCGTAACTGTGACCACATCTCCACCACTTTCTGCTGCCAGACCTTATACATATGCAGATATTGTGCGGGGCATTACACATGAAAAACATGCTGATGCGTTTTTGGGCGTCAGATCATTTGAGCTGAGACCACTTTGGCCCATGTCTGTGTCATCAGAAAAGGAATACACTCACTCATCCGTAGACGAGTGTGTCACCGACTTAAGACCACATTCTCCCGAGTCGGTCTCATCTCAAAGTGAACTTAGACCCCTCTCTCCTGACTCACCTGTTCCTCAGTTCAGATGTCCCCATGTTGTTTACGATATGGAATTGTCAAGACACAGGTCGTTTACCCCAGAATCAACATTTTCTGACTGGGAAGGTACTGATTTGTGTCTGGAAACCCTATTTGATGAGAATAGACCAGAGTCTCCGCAGTCAGTTTCATCAGACTTTGAACTTGATAAGTTATTTAGTAGCAGGGCCTTGTCCCCAGAATCTGTGTCTTCCGATTTGGACTTTTCTCTTATTCAGGACTGGTTGTTAGACTTTAGAGCATCCTCCCCAGAATCCGTTGTGTCATTTGATCAGTGCTGTTTGTATCCTCGGATGACATTTGGTCGGATTAATAGTCAACATTGTAACTATTACTTACAGTACTCTGAAAGTAGACCCGTATCACCTATTTCAACAACGTCAGATGTTGAGTATTCTGGATTTTATCTTGAGGACTTGTTTGACGACAGCAGACCAGATTCACCAGACTCATTTTCTTCACAGATTGAAAATAAGCAAACAGGCGTAACTGTGACCACATCTCCACCACTTTCTGCTGCCAGACCTTATACATATGCAGATATTGTGCGGGGCATTACACATGAAAAACATGCTGATGGGTTTTTGGGCGTCAGATCATTTGAGCTGAGACCACTTTGGCCCATGTCTGTGTCATCAGAAAAGGAATACACTCACTCATCCGTAGACGAGTGTGTCACCGACTTAAGACCACATTCTCCCGAGTCGGTCTCATCTCAAAGTGAACTTAGACCCCTCTCTCCTGACTCACCTGTTCCTCAGTTCAGATGTCCCCATGTTGTTTACGATATGGAATTGTCAAGACACAGGTCGTTTACCCCAGAATCAACATTTTCTGACTGGGAAGGTACTGATTTGTGTCTGGAAACCCTATTTGATGAGAATAGACCAGAGTCTCCGCAGTCAGTTTTATCAGACTTTGAACTCGATAAGTTATTTAGTAGCAGGGCATTGTCCCCAGAATCCGTGTCTTCCGATTTTGACTTTTCTCTCATTCAGGACTGGTTGTTAGACTTCAGAGCATCCTCCCCGGAATATGTTGTGTCAGCTGAGCAGTGGTGTTTGTCTCCTCCCATGACATTTGGCCAGGTTAGACCCCTTTCTCCTGACTCACCTATTCCTCAGTTCAGTTTTCCCCATGTTTACGATATGGAATTGTCAAGACACAGGTCGTTTAACCCAGAATCAACATTTTCTGACTGGGAAGGTACTGATTTGTGTCTGGAAACCCTATTTGATGAGAATAGACCAGAGTCTCCGCAGTCAGTTTTATCAGACTTTGAACTTGATAAGTTATTTAGTAGCAGGGCGTTGTCCCCGGAATCCGTGTCTTCCGATTTTGACTTTTCTCTCATTCAGGACTGGTTGTTAGACTTCAGAGCATCCTCCCCGGAATATGTTGTGTCAGCTGAGCAGTGGTGTTTGTCTCCTCCCATGACATTTGGCCAGGTTAGACCCCTTTCTCCTGACTCACCTATTCCTCAGTTCAGTTTTCCCCATGTTTACGATATGGAATTGTCAAGACACAGGTCGTTTACCCCAGAATCAACATTTTCTGACTGGGAAGGTACTGATTTGTGTCTGGAAACCCTATTTGATGAGAATAGACCAGAGTCTCCGCAGTCAGTTTCATCAGACTTTGAACTTGATAAGTTATTTAGTAGCAGGGCCTTGTCCCCAGAATCTGTGTCTTCCGATTTGGACTTTTCTCTTATTCAGGACTGGTTGTTAGACTTTAGAGCATCCTCCCCAGAATCTGTTGTGTCATTTGATCAGTGCTGTTTGTATCCTCGGATGACATTTGGCCAGATTAATAGTCAACATTGTAACTATTACTTACAGTACTCTGAAAGTAGACCTGTATCACCTATTTCAACAACGTCAGATGTTGAGTATTCTGGATTTTATCTTGAGGACTTGTTTGACGACAGCAGACCAGATTCACCAGACTCATTTTCTTCACAGATTGAAAATAAGCAAACAGGCGTAACTGTGACCACATCTCCACCACTTTCTGCTGCCAGACCTTATACATATGCAGATATTGTGCGGGGCATTACACATGAAAAACATGCTGATGGGTTTTTGGGCGTCAGATCATTTGAGCTGAGACCACTTTGGCCCATGTCTGTGTCATCAGAAAAGGAATACACTCACTCATCCGTAGACGAGTGTGTCACCGACTTAAGACCACATTCTCCCGAGTCGGTCTCATCTCAAAGTGAACTTAGACCCCTCTCTCCTGACTCACCTGTTCCTCAGTTCAGATGTCCCCATGTTGTTTACGATATGGAATTGTCAAGACACAGGTCGTTTACCCCAGAATCAACATTTTCTGACTGGGAAGGTACTGATTTGTGTCTGGAAACCCTATTTGATGAGAATAGACCAGAGTCTCCGCAGTCAGTTTTATCAGACTTTGAACTCGATAAGTTATTTAGTAGCAGGGCATTGTCCCCAGAATCCGTGTCTTCCGATTTTGACTTTTCTCTCATTCAGGACTGGTTGTTAGACTTCAGAGCATCCTCCCCGGAATATGTTGTGTCAGCTGAGCAGTGGTGTTTGTCTCCTCCCATGACATTTGGCCAGGTTAGACCCCTTTCTCCTGACTCACCTATTCCTCAGTTCAGTTTTCCCCATGTTTACGATATGGAATTGTCAAGACACAGGTCGTTTACCCCAGAATCAACATTTTCTGACTGGGAAGGTACTGATTTGTGTCTGGAAACCCTATTTGATGAGAATAGACCAGAGTCTCCGCAGTCAGTTTCATCAGACTTTGAACTTAATAAGTTATTTAGTAGCAGGGCCTTGTCCCCGGAATCCGTGTCTTCCGATTTTGACTTTTCTCTCATTCAGGACTGGTTGTTAGACTTCCGAGCATCCTCCCCGGAATCTGTTGTGTCATTTGATCAGCGCTGTTTGTATCCTCGGATGACATTTGGCCAGATTAATAGTCAACATTGTAACTATTACTTACAGTACTCTGAAAGTAGACCCGTATCACCTATTTCAACAACGTCAGATGTTGAGTATTCTGGATTTTATCTTGAGGACTTGTTTGACGACAACAGACCAGATTCACCAGACTCATTTTCTTCACGGATTGAAAATAAGCAAACAGGCGTAACTGTGACCACATCTCCACCACTTTCTGCTGCCAGACCTTATACATATGCAGATATTGTGCGGGGCATTACACATGAAAAACATGCTGATGCGTTTTTGGGCGTCAGATCATTTGAGCTGAGACCACTTTGGCCCATGTCTGTGTCATCAGAAAAGGAATACACTCACTCATCCGTAGACGAGTGTGTCACCGACTTAAGACCACATTCTCCCGAGTCGGTCTCATCTCAAAGTGAACTTAGACCCCTCTCTCCTGACTCACCTGTTCCTCAGTTCAGATGTCCCCATGTTGTTTACGATATGGAATTGTCAAGACACAGGTCGTTTACCCCAGAATCAACATTTTCTGACTGGGAAGGTACTGATTTGTGTCTGGAAACCCTATTTGATGAGAATAGACCAGAGTCTCCGCAGTCAGTTTCATCAGACTTTGAACTTGATAAGTTATTTAGTAGCAGGGCCTTGTCCCCAGAATCTGTGTCTTCCGATTTGGACTTTTCTCTTATTCAGGACTGGTTGTTAGACTTTAGAGCATCCTCCCCAGAATCCGTTGTGTCATTTGATCAGTGCTGTTTGTATCCTCGGATGACATTTGGTCGGATTAATAGTCAACATTGTAACTATTACTTACAGTACTCTGAAAGTAGACCCGTATCACCTATTTCAACAACGTCAGATGTTGAGTATTCTGGATTTTATCTTGAGGACTTGTTTGACGACAGCAGACCAGATTCACCAGACTCATTTTCTTCACAGATTGAAAATAAGCAAACAGGCGTAACTGTGACCACATCTCCACCACTTTCTGCTGCCAGACCTTATACATATGCAGATATTGTGCGGGGCATTACACATGAAAAACATGCTGATGCGTTTTTGGGCGTCAGATCATTTGAGCTGAGACCACTTTGGCCCATGTCTGTGTCATCAGAAAAGGAATACACTCACTCATCCGTAGACGAGTGTGTCACCGACTTAAGACCACATTCTCCCGAGTCGGTCTCATCTCAAAGTGAACTTAGACCCCTCTCTCCTGACTCACCTGTTCCTCAGTTCAGATGTCCCCATGTTGTTTACGATATGGAATTGTCAAGACACAGGTCGTTTACCCCAGAATCAACATTTTCTGACTGGGAAGGTACTGATTTGTGTCTGGAAACCCTATTTGATGAGAATAGACCAGAGTCTCCGCAGTCAGTTTCATCAGACTTTGAACTTGATAAGTTATTTAGTAGCAGGGCCTTGTCCCCAGAATCTGTGTCTTCCGATTTGGACTTTTCTCTTATTCAGGACTGGTTGTTAGACTTTAGAGCATCCTCCCCAGAATCTGTTGTGTCATTTGATCAGTGCTGTTTGTATCCTCGGATGACATTTGGCCAGATTAATAGTCAACATTGTAACTATTACTTACAGTACTCTGAAAGTAGACCTGTATCACCTATTTCAACAACGTCAGATGTTGAGTATTCTGGATTTTATCTTGAGGACTTGTTTGACGACAGCAGACCAGATTCACCAGACTCATTTTCTTCACAGATTGAAAATAAGCAAACAGGCGTAACTGTGACCACATCTCCACCACTTTCTGCTGCCAGACCTTATACATATGCAGATATTGTGCGGGGCATTACACATGAAAAACATGCTGATGGGTTTTGGGCGTCAGATCATTTGAGCTGAGACCACTTTGGCCCATGTCTGTGTCATCAGAAAAGGAATACACTCACTCATCCGTAGACGAGTGTGTCACCGACTTAAGACCACATTCTCCCGAGTCGGTCTCATCTCAAAGTGAACTTAGACCCCTCTCTCCTGACTCACCTGTTCCTCAGTTCAGATGTCCCCATGTTGTTTACGATATGGAATTGTCAAGACACAGGTCGTTTACCCCAGAATCAACATTTTCTGACTGGGAAGGTACTGATTTGTGTCTGGAAACCCTATTTGATGAGAATAGACCAGAGTCTCCGCAGTCAGTTTTATCAGACTTTGAACTCGATAAGTTATTTAGTAGCAGGGCATTGTCCCCAGAATCCGTGTCTTCCGATTTTGACTTTTCTCTCATTCAGGACTGGTTGTTAGACTTCAGAGCATCCTCCCCGGAATATGTTGTGTCAGCTGAGCAGTGGTGTTTGTCTCCTCCCATGACATTTGGCCAGGTTAGACCCCTTTCTCCTGACTCACCTATTCCTCAGTTCAGTTTTCCCCATGTTTACGATATGGAATTGTCAAGACACAGGTCGTTTACCCCAGAATCAACATTTTCTGACTGGGAAGGTACTGATTTGTGTCTGGAAACCCTATTTGATGAGAATAGACCAGAGTCTCCGCAGTCAGTTTCATCAGACTTTGAACTTAATAAGTTATTTAGTAGCAGGGCCTTGTCCCCGGAATCCGTGTCTTCCGATTTTGACTTTTCTCTCATTCAGGACTGGTTGTTAGACTTCCGAGCATCCTCCCCGGAATCTGTTGTGTCATTTGATCAGCGCTGTTTGTATCCTCGGATGACATTTGGCCAGATTAATAGTCAACATTGTAACTATTACTTACAGTACTCTGAAAGTAGACCCGTATCACCTATTTCAACAACGTCAGATGTTGAGTATTCTGGATTTTATCTTGAGGACTTGTTTGACGACAACAGACCAGATTCACCAGACTCATTTTCTTCACGGATTGAAAATAAGCAAACAGGCGTAACTGTGACCACATCTCCACCACTTTCTGCTGCCAGACCTTATACATATGCAGATATTGTGCGGGGCATTACACATGAAAAACATGCTGATGCGTTTTTGGGCGTCAGATCATTTGAGCTGAGACCACTTTGGCCCATGTCTGTGTCATCAGAAAAGGAATACACTCACTCATCCGTAGACGAGTGTGTCACCGACTTAAGACCACATTCTCCCGAGTCGGTCTCATCTCAAAGTGAACTTAGACCCCTCTCTCCTGACTCACCTGTTCCTCAGTTCAGATGTCCCCATGTTGTTTACGATATGGAATTGTCAAGACACAGGTCGTTTACCCCAGAATCAACATTTTCTGACTGGGAAGGTACTGATTTGTGTCTGGAAACCCTATTTGATGAGAATAGACCAGAGTCTCCGCAGTCAGTTTTATCAGACTTTGAACTTGATAAGTTATTTAGTAGCAGGGCGTTGTCCCCGGAATCCGTGTCTTCCGATTTTGACTTTTCTCTCATTCAGGACTGGTTGTTAGACTTCAGAGCATCCTCCCCGGAATATGTTGTGTCAGCTGAGCAGTGGTGTTTGTCTCCTCCCATGACATTTGGCCAGGTTAGACCCCTTTCTCCTGACTCACCTATTCCTCAGTTCAGTTTTCCCCATGTTTACGATATGGAATTGTCAAGACACAGGTCGTTTACCCCAGAATCAACATTTTCTGACTGGGAAGGTACTGATTTGTGTCTTGAAACCCTATTTGATGAGAATAGACCAGAGTCTCCGCAGTCAGTTTCATCAGACTTTGAACTTGATAAGTTATTTAGTAGCAGGGCCTTGTCCCCAGAATCTGTGTCTTCCGATTTGGACTTTTCTCTTATTCAGGACTGGTTGTTAGACTTTAGAGCATCCTCCCCAGAATCTGTTGTGTCATTTGATCAGCGCTGTTTGTATCCTCGGATGACATTTGGCCAGATTAATAGTCAACATTGTAACTATTACTTACAGTACTCTGAAAGTAGACCCGTATCACCTATTTCAACAACGTCAGATGTTGAGTATTCTGGATTTTATCTTGAGGACTTGTTTGACGACAACAGACCAGATTCACCAGACTCATTTTCTTCACGGATTGAAAATAAGCAAACAGGCGTAACTGTGACCACATCTCCACCACTTTCTGCTGCCAGACCTTATACATATGCAGATATTGTGCGGGGCATTACACATGAAAAACATGCTGATGCGTTTTTGGGCGTCAGATCATTTGAGCTGAGACCACTTTGGCCCATGTCTGTGTCATCAGAAAAGGAATACACTCACTCATCCGTAGACGAGTGTGTCACCGACTTAAGACCACATTCTCCTGAGTCGGTCTCATCTCAAAGTGAACTTAGACCCCTCTCTCCTGACTCACCTGTTCCTCAGTTCAGATGTCCCCATGTTGTTTACGATATGGAATTGTCAAGACACAGGTCGTTTACCCCAGAATCAACATTTTCTGACTGGGAAGGTACTGATTTGTGTCTGGAAACCCTATTTGATGAGAATAGACCAGAGTCTCCGCAGTCAGTTTTATCAGACTTTGAACTTGATAAGTTATTTAGTAGCAGGGCGTTGTCCCCGGAATCCGTGTCTTCCGATTTTGACTTTTCTCTTATTCAGGACTGGTTGTTAGACTTTAGAGCATCCTCCCCAGAATCTGTTGTGTCATTTGATCAGCGCTGTTTGTATCCTCGGATGACATTTGGCCAGATTAATAGTCAACATTGTAACTATTACTTACAGTACTCTGAAAGTAGACCCATATCACCATTTTCAACAACATCAGATGTTGAGTATTCTGGATTTTATCTTGAGGACTTGTTTCACGACAACAGACCAGATTCACCAGACTCATTTTCTTCACGGATTGAAGCTAAGCACACTGTAAGTACATCCCCACCACTTTCTGCTGAAAGTTCTTGGACATATGGATATATTATGCAGGGTATTAGGCTTGAAAAACAATTTCCTTCTGCTTTTCAAGAACACCCCCCCGAAAAAAAGATCTCATCTGAATCCATATCATCAGACTCCAAAACAACTAAGGCATACCTGGCAAGACACAAGCCTGTCTTTAACAATTTAATATCACATTTGTATGATCCAATATATATGGGAAAATGTTGTTTTACACCACAAAAACATTGTCAACCTTCTCATTGATTGATTAGAGGACACCTTCTCCAGATTAGTTTGCCCCATTAAAGAAGTTCAGTGCCTTCTGACTCACAAATTCTCCTTAACCTCAATATTACATGCATATGTCAGAAAACTGATCTGTTTTACCAGACCATAAACCTTGATGGAAATTGTACCTATTCATGTCTTCTAGCAATATCTCATTGCTACACACACTCACTTCTTGACTATTGGTTTTCTGAGCTAAGGCCATCTACTACTACTACTCAAATTCCAA
>NW_026136827.1:0-6428 GCF_905237075.1 Dicentrarchus labrax
GTTGGCACTGTAGTCTCCTAGCTCCACATCATTAAAGCCTCCTTGCTGCAGGTGGGGAATGATTGTTCACAGTTGTGTAGCCACTCCCCCTTTTTAAGATGGCTTCTAATTATCATTAACCATTTGCCTTGATGAAGGTTTAAGGCCGAAAAGAAAAGTTGCCAATAAATTGTACTGCAAGTTAGACAGTGTGAGTGAATTTATCTTTTCTGCTTTTTCTACTCGTCCCACTCCTACAAACCTGCAACATGAAGTAGATGTGAGGAATTTTTTGTGTCTATTTTAACAATTTGAAAATAAATCCAGTGGGGAAAGAAAACTATATATCACAAATCAGTTACTAATTTTAATATATCTAACTATCAGAGCTTATTTGAAGAGAACAGCTGCCTTCTGCTGCTAAAAATGTGGTAATGCTGAGACTGAAACTGTAAAACCAAACACAATGAGCAGAAAGAGGCTAAAAAGCTCCATAAAGCTGCAGAGTTGGGTGATATTTCTCTATGTTATTGTCATTGTTATAAGCCACCATGTTCACATTGAACTGAAAACTACATAATTATTTGGCAATACAGCGTGTTAATCTGATGTGATAATTGGTTGTCATCTTGTCTTTTGAACCTGAACAGCACAGGACACAAATGCCTGGTGACAGAATCCTTGATTCAACAACAATCTTGTCAGTCTGCACTTGAATGGCTTCTCTCAGGGGTTATTTTGGGCAGGTGATTGGCTGAACTCCAGCCCCGCTGTACACAGAGGTCCAAACACAGTCTCAGCCCCATTGCCAAGCACCTGCAAAACCCATCAGACATTCACCAGAATAATTTTAAAAGTCAGTACATTTATTTTACAATAGTGCTGTGGCTGCAGAAAATGGTCACATCTGTTGAGTTAAACCTGAGAGGATATGTTGACATATTTAATAAATATCTAATCTAATCTAATTCACATGCCCATACGCACATTGAACCACATGGTTGCTTTAATGATTCCTTTTCTTCATACTGGATATGAAAAATACCTTTTCAAGCGTGACTCTAATGTAAAAGATGGGGGACAAATCCAAAGTCCTTGTTTGAGGCTTCATCTCAAACTTGAATTATATTATGTCTTTTTCCCTGCCTGATTCTTTCCCTAACACATCAGTATGAATCCACCATGCATTTCCACTTTACCAGCATGCTCCGCCCTCTGACCTCATCCTGTAGTCAGACACTCAGTGAAGCAGCTCTTGGAGCAGCCCTGCAGATGGAGGCATAACATCACCAGTGGTGAAAGGCCACTTCCCTCTCATCAGGTCACAGTTTCTCAGTTTTTTCTCAGTAGACATTTTCCCACTTCAGTAGAAAAATGCTTTCTGTTTATCACTGGGGGGCACCTGCACATTTACCTGTGAAAAATGATGTTAAATAATGTTAAGAAGTGGTTCCACTATTGCTTGATTGTCTCACCTGCTCATCCGAGTTGTTATGTTGACAGAGAGAGTTGTCACATTTGTTGTGTTGCTGCTTGTGTTGCATTGCCATCTGGTGGTAAACATGATGGATGTGCTGAAGCTGGGGATGCAGCTGTTTCTGGGATTGATTTTGAGTTGAATTCTGGGACTGTGGCCATAATTTGGGAGTGCACACTTTGCTGTTTCCTGATAAGGACCTCACAAGAACTCTCTACCGCAGTCTCCTGTCTTTCTTTACCTTCTCTTCCTGGAAGTACCACCGCACAACTCCAAGTCTATCTAGAACCAAAGTGTCTGACACCACACTGGTCAGACTTGAACATCCTGGACCCTTCAATTTCCAAGGTTTCTGGTAGTTCCTCAATTTCATGTGCACATAAAAACAAACCAAAAAGAGGAAAGCACCACTACACAATAGGTTATGTTAAACTGACATCCTGCTGCATTACCACTGCAAACCACTAGATGTCCTACTGAGACTTTAATATAATAAACAGTTACAACGTCATAAAGTGACATTTACAGCCCTGTGAAATTTGTACAGAAGATAATCCATCACAATCCCATGAAACTGTGGCTCATCATGTTTCGTGTTGTTGTTTAGTGTCTTGCTTCATGTGGTTAGCCAGAAAGTATTTATTGTGTTTATTTTCCAGTGTTAACAGTTACGGTTATCCTGTTATCCTCCTTTAGTAGCCTCTTAGAAGAGTTCATTGCGTCAGAATGAGTGAGGGAAAAAAAGCATTCAAGGCCTTTTTGTTTTTACAGCTGACTCAGGCCTGTTGTCCATCAGCACTCCGATGGACAGCAGAGGCATATGGTGTTAGAGGCACAGGAGAAAGAGCACGATGAGACTCACTGTGACTCTACAGTGGCCCTTAGGGGGGCTCACCAAAGGCACACCTGGACTGACCGGCGTGCTAGAAACAGGTGGGGAGGTACTGCCTAATCAGTTACATTTGAGGACTGACCAAAGGGAACCTGACCGAGCTTTGGTCAATCAGATGGACGCTAGAGGTTACTTGAGCTTAGTCACTTGGGAAAATCAAAGGGCACTCTGGGAGCGCTTGTGCTAACCAAATGGGCTCTTGGATTGATCAGAGGGGCACTTGGGGGATATTTACACTGACCAGGAGAGTAATTGAGCAGCCCAAAAAGGCACTTGGGTGGCTTACCAGAGGGAACTCAGACTAGAGAGGTAAGTTGATGACGCAGTGGGGAGCACTTGGACCATCCAGAGAGGGGGATATTTGGGGCTGATGCATTTGGGCCACTCAGTCTCCCCGTCTGCGCTGGTACGCCTCCACCCCCTCTTTCCCACCTCCCGTTGCAGGTTGTTTGAGTTTTTATGTTGTAAAGTGTGCTCATGTGTGCTTATGTTGCTGAGGTTTTTTTTTCCCAGTCCCACACTGTACTCCCCCACAGGAGCAGAGTCTGGGAGCTGCTTTTTTCTCCTCCCCTCTCTTCTTGTTTTAGATTAGAAATATCTTGAGATACACTGAAGTGAGTTAATATAAATCAAAACTGTTGAATAGTGGCGACCCTAAAAGGAGGGAGGATGGCTTTTAAAGTTCCTACTATATTTTTTGTTTGAGCATCACAAATGAAATGAAACAAACTAAAATTACAAAAGGTGAACAGACCCTTTATTATTCCCCTATGCATAAAACTGTATTTTCAATTGAAAATGTAGGTGCGGTATCCATAATTTACATGTTACATATTTCATGATAATGTTCCAGATGATGGGTGATCGGTATTGTGAGTATTGATATGATAAGCTACTTTATAACTTCTCTGAAAAGACATAAAAACATCCAAAAGACACTACAGGATCACACCGAGCACTGTTAAATTTGAACTTTGTGGAGAACTGTGTTTTAACATGCATTTTTACTACGTTCTAAGTTGGTAATTTTCTTTGGGAAATGCTTGTCCTTAGTCGTATTCCCAGTAATTCCAAGTTGATATCAGTGTGTCTTTACTGTAAATGTTATACACCCACAAGTCTACATGACATCTTCCCAAGCCATTGCCTTATATTTATGTCCTTATTTGGAGAATCTTGTCTTGGGATCGCATAAAAAAACACAATGAATCTACTATTGCCATGTTGCTCTTAGATAAATAAAAAAAAACAGTCTCTATTGTTTTAGATAAATGTATTCATTAAAGTCCTGATCAGCGAGCAAAACTCTACACAATAGTAGGTTATTGTTAGATAACCCCTTCCCCACTATGAGATGCGTCCTTGTAGCTCTTCTGGTAAAGTGTTAACCTATGTACTAACACTAGTGGCTGACTCAGGTTTCCTGCATTTCAGATTAAAAGATCTCTAGCGTTTCTATGCAAAAAAATCCATTAATTTGTTAACAAGGCTTTTGTTGTATCTATCAAGGCAAACTCAGTGTTGGAAGATAAAGCTGGCAGCAGCTAGAAACTGTCTTTGTCTCGATCCCAGGCTAACGCAAGCTGTGTTTCCCAAAGGGTCAGGAGTTTATCACCAGACACTGAACCTCCTCACACATCAGAGAGGGTTTTGGTATTTGGGTTGTGAAATGGATGACTTATTCATGATTCAGCATGTTACACTGTAGGGGATACACTACTTTTTCATTATTATTAGTATTTAATCACTAGTGATTAATAATACACTCGTAAATGGGGCACCACCTCCTTGTTTAGCTACTGGAATAATCCGGAGGAAATTATTCCGCCGATCTAATCAAATCAATTTTAAATCAATTTATCAAGTTTTCAAAATCTATATTTAATCTCATATTTCTGAAGTAGTGATTTCTTTTACCACGATTCATCGATTTCCCCGCATCAAATCAAACCTGCACCAACAAGGACATACGGTTATATATGTTTATTAACTAAACTAATGCAGAGTAAATAGCATGAAATGACAAACAAACAAATGACAACAAGTAACAGAATATGTGGACAATATATGAATTATTACTATTAGGTGATTCAGGAGCGATGGTGGATTTTGCGATGCGGCAGTAAGTTTAAAATATTACGAGAGTAAATTTTTAGAACTGAGAGGCCCTAATCCAAAATTCTCTTAAACTTAAAAGATGGGAATCAAAGCTTACAGACAGACACCAGCTCTTCTTCATGTGTGTGTGAATCCGGCCGTGTACCGGAGAGTCAGCCTACTTTGTTTGTAGATGGAACTTGGAAGGATTCCAGGTCCTTGGCTTTCAGCTCAACTGCGGCTTTGCGTCACTGATCCAACAGGCTGAGGGAAGTTGCGTCTCGTCCCTGGTTCCAGTGGCAATCTCTCCAAAGGCCCAGCGCGGCGTGTGCGCTAGTGAGCGTTGGGGGCAAGGTGGCTGGAGAATAATGTCTTTATTCGGCTGGAAACGTTTATACGTCTTCTTGAGCAGTCAACTACTGCGACGTCCTTCTGGCTGATGATGAATGTCTTAGAGTGGTTGGTCTTCAGCTTTGATTGTAAACTAATTCAGCTTCTTGTTTAAAAATAACTGGAGGATGAAACGCTGGGCTGGCGAATTCTCCAAGAAAGTCCAAGAATTTGATTAAATTCACTTTCTGTGAAAAGGCGACAATACTTGACGATAAGACTACAAAATATAAAAGAAGAAATTCGTTTGTGTCTTGAGCTTTCAAAATAAAAGTACTTGAAAAGTAATTCAGCACGGCAAGTTATTACTTGAGGAAAAATTAACCCGTGTCGCAAACGAAGTAAAATAAAGTACGGAAATTAAAGAAAAAGCGAGAATAAATAACGAGTTGATACAAGAGAGAGAAGAAAAGCGAGAGCAAAAAAAGAAGAAGAGAAGAGAAGAAGAGTGACCGGAGTCTATCTCTTATAGCTTTTATTCTTGAGGCGGAACTGGACGAGAGGAGCTGACCGCGCGTCACTTCCTCTGATGATAATTTGATATACGTAACTTTATCCAACTTACTCCTATCGTGTTTTAAAGTTTCGAGATCATAATTCACCGTTCACAGAACCCACCATGACTTAATACATAGTTCACATGTTTAACATAACATAACCGAAATTACTTAATGTAAAAGAAAAGTGGAACTGATTAAAGTCATTAAATCATTAATCATTAAACACGCACATAAAACAGCACTGATGGACTGTACATATTTAGTATAGTGCTAGCTTAATCCTTGTTATAACAAATATGTGTCAGGCATTTACTTATTGTATTACTATACAGTTATCAAACAAAGTTCGTTTTGAAAATACCTTATGCTATACCAGAACCTTACCAAAAGGTGGCACTGTGGCTCCATCAAACATTCAGAGATTTTACACATGATTTTGTAACTTAGTCCAATCTGATGACAGAAACATCAGACAAACATTACATTTGCATCCTTCTCATGCTGGATGGCAATCTGTTAATTAGGAGGAGATGAAATTTTACCATAATACTCCAACAGAACTAAATCTATATCTGTGCAACTGCTGTTACTGCTTCCTAGATTGGAATGTCCACTATCAAAAGAAAACATCGTAATTCACACTTTAGAGGAAGGGGTGTCAGAAGGCCAGGATGTGGATTCAGAGGAGTTTCTCTCTGGAGGTGGACCTGTCAGACTAAAAGAGATGTAAACACATTTCAGGGATATCTAACCCTGATTTACAATCAAAAGGCATTTATGTTATCACACACGATCCACTTTAGGTGTAGGGTGTCGTTCTGATTTGTGGAGAAGTCAGTGTTCTGTTAAAGAGGATAAAACATATTGACACCTTGATCACCCATCTGAGAATCTGAAAAGAACCAGGCTCTCTGTGCAGGAGACTGTCGGCGCCACAGTCTCACCTCCCCTCCTGGGTCAAAAAGGTCAAAGGGAAAGAAGAGGGCCTTGAAAACCCTCCTGGTGGAACAAAATCAAAATAATATGATGATTGTTGAATTAAGAGACAGATAAAGGCTCTCTTGTAGAGGGAAGACGAGGACAAGGTCCTACA
>NW_026136828.1:0-8003 GCF_905237075.1 Dicentrarchus labrax
TAAACTTAAGTAGCAATGACTTCATGAGCTTCTTCTATAATAAAATTATTACTATTAGAGAAAAAAAAAATTAATCACCAACTGCCATCAACGGTTATCAGTGGCTCTCCAAGTTCAGGGACTTCTGTCAATGTAAAACTTAGATGTATATTTAGACTGTTTTTCGCTATCGATCTTCATCAGTTAACTTCAATCATTTCTTCATCGAAGCTATCAACCTGTCTGTTAGACCCGATCCCAACTAGGCTGCTTAAAGAAGTTGTTCCCTTAATTGGCACTTTACCGGATATGATTAATCTTTCTTTATTATCAGGATATGTACCACAGTCCCTTTAAAGTAGCTGTAATTAAACCCCTTCTAAAAAGTCTACTCTTGACCCAGGGTTTTAGCCAACTATAGACCGATTTCTAACCTCCCGTTCCTCTCTAAGATTCTGGAGAAAGTAGTCGCCAAAGAGTTGTGTGACTTTCTACATAACAATAGTTTATTTGAGGATTTTCAGTCAGGATTTAGAGTTCATCATAGCACAGAGACAGCTCTGGTTAAAGTTAATAATGACCTTCTGACTGCTTCTGACAATGGACTTGTCTCTGTACTTGTATTATTAGATCTTAGTGCTGCATTTGACACCATTGACCATGATATTCTTTTACAGAGACTTGAGCATCAAATTGGCATTAAAGGAACTGCCCTAACCTGGTTTAAGTCATACTTATCAGATCGTTCTCAGTTTGTACATGTTAACGATGAATCCTCCATAAATACTAAAGTTAGTCATGGAGTTCCACAAGGTTCTGTACTTGGACCAATACTATTTACTTTATATATGCTCCCTTTAGGCAACATTATTAGGAATCACTCCATTAACTTTCACTGTTATGCAGATGATACGCAGTTATATCTATCAATCAAACCCAATGAAATTAATCAATTATCTAAATTACAAACATGTCTTAAGGACATAAAATCCTGGATAACCTGCAATTTTCTGATGTTAAACTCGTGAAAAAAAAACCGAAATTCTTGTTCTTGGCCCCAAAAACCTTAGAGACTCATTGTCTAAAGATATAGTCACTCTAGATGGCATTAACTTGGCCTCTAGCACCACTGTCAGGAATCTTGAGTTATCTTTGATCAGGATTTGTCATTTAACTCCCACATAAAGCAGACCCTCTAGGACTGCCTTCTTTCATTTACGTAATATTAGAAAAATTAGACACATCCTATCACAGACAGATGCAGAAAAAACTAATCCATGCATTTGTTACTTCAAGGCTGGATTACTGCAACTCTTTATTATCAGGTTGCCCCAATAAGTCCATTAAAACGCTCCAATTAATTCAGAACGCTGCAGCACGAGTACTGACAGGAACTAGAAAAAAGAGATCACATCTCCTGTACTAGCTACTCTGCATTGGCTCCCTATAAAATGTAGAATTGAATTTAAAATACTCCTCCTCACCTATAAAGCTCTTCATGGTCAGGCCCCTTCATATCTTAAAGAGCTCATAGTACCCTATTACCCCACTAGAACACTACGTTCTGAATGCTGGGCTACTTGTGGTTCCTATAGTCTCTAAAAGTAGAACAGGAGCCAGAGCCTTCAGTTACCAAGCTCCTCTCCTGTGGAACCAGTTCCAGTTGTGGTTCGGGAGGCAGACACCCTCACCACATTCAAGAGTAGGCTTAAGACATTCCTCTTTGATAAAGCTTATAGTTAGGCTGGATCAGGTGAGTCCTGAACCATCCCTTAGTTATGCTGCTATAGGCCTAGACTATCGGGGATTTCCCATGGTGCACTGAGCTACTCTCTTCCTCTTTCTGCACTCATTCATGTCCCTTTAATGCATGTTACCAACTCCTCTTCTTCCCCCGAGTTCTTGTGCTTTCGTCTCGCAGGTTCTCATGGATCCTGGTGGAGCCTCCTGCCATGGTCCTGCTTGACTGCCATTGCCAATACTGTTGCTGCTGTGCACCTGTCTGTCTGTCTGTCGCTCTCTCTCTCTCTCTCTCTCTCTCTCTCTCTCTCTCTCTCTCTCACCCCAACTGGTCGAGACAGACGACCACCCACCTAGAGCCGGAGGATCTGTCCTAGGTTTCTGCCTTTTAACAGGCAGTTTTTCCTTGCCCTTGTCGCCAAGTGCTTGCTCATGGTGGTACTGTTGGGCCCTGTAATTAATGTTAAAGAGTTCGGTCTAGACCTGCTCTATTTGAAAAGTGTCCTGAGATAACTTCTGTTATGAATTGGCGCTATACAAATAAAATTGAATTGAATTGAATTGAATATTGGATGAAACCAAACAGGTGAGGACACAGAGCCTAAGACTTTACTGAACTGTCCAAAACTAAGACTGGCATAAAAATACTATTACAACCAGGTCTTAGACGATCCCATTTGATCCATTTTCGCCACCTTTAAATGGAAGTTGGATGATTATTACCAAATTCATCCCAAAATTATAGACAAACATCCAGTTTGTATTCAGTTTCTTGGGAAATAACATAAACATCAAAGTAAATCCAGATAAAGCTAACTGAAGCTGTATGCTTTATAGACCTATTATGAGCCTCAATGCAAAACATCTTTACATCTACTTACACAAGATCATACTCAAGGGTATTGTAGTCTTATGCCATATATGGACTACAAAAATGACAGATAAGGGAAGCAATGTGAAAAAGATGAAGGAAAACCCACTGAAAGACGACTAAGAAACTACTAACAGCATCATGCCAACATGCCCACAATGACAATGCCAACATGCTTGTGTTTAGTAAGTAGAGCGTTTACCACGTTATGCGTTTTAGTTTTGTGTGTTATGCTAATGTTTGCTAACCAGCCCTGAACAGATGCTCAAATGAAACCGTTAAAAGGTATAAACTGCCTCCAGACCCCATTTTTTCCTCCAGATGTCTGTGGAGCTAATGTGTTCAGTGTTATGTTATGATATTCACATTCTATGCCTTCCTATATATTATATGGGAAGGCATAGAATGTGAATATTGATATAAATGACCGCAATGCCTTATGGAACTTATATGTCCACTAATGTTTGCCGTCAGGGGGCTGGCAGGATCCCACGTACATATATTTTAAGGTGACTGCCTGATATTCAGAAGCTCTGCCAACATCTTTGTTTAAACAAAACAGTCATTTGTGTGTGTTGGTGGATATGGATTACAAATACATCTTGAATTCGATGATGCCAAGCCCTTTAAAGTTCTCTACAGTAACTGTTTATTGCAGTTTATTTCTCTTGCAGTTTATTACCAGTGAGACCTACAGGACAGTGTGAGTGTTTTGGTGTGAAGAAACAGCCCTGACAGCACTTATGAAACCCTGTTCTCTTGTCTTGTGGTTGCTTGATGGCTCATTCAGTGCAGATACAACAGTTTTGTCTGATCACTGGTATAGCTAATGACAGAGTCTGTCTTCTATTAGGGCTGTACAATGACCTTGAACTCATGAGGGACCAAGATATGTAGGCCTACTGTACAGTAAGCACATGGTTTGTATTTTGCCTCCCCTTCTATCGCTCATACATCATATGTGGCTGGAGGGGAGTTGCGGGGGTATTCCTTACAAAGAACCCCCTGAGAGATTTCAGTTTTCATTAGAAATATGTATTCTACACCAGAGTATGTTTAAGCACAAGCTGGGAAGTTGACAGGATGGGTCTATTTTTGTAGTACATTATGCGCTATCATCACCCTTCCAGTTTGCAAATGTCCAGAAGGCATTGTCCCATAGAAAGGAAAATGGAAATGGAAATGGAAAAACATGAGCAAGAAACTCCAACCACTGGCTGTTACTTCAGCTTTATGGAAGTTCTTAGAAAGACTTTAAAACAGGAAAGACTAGAATGGAAAATGGCGGCTTTGTTGCAGATGATCAAAGCGACTTGAAGTTGGCGTTTGTATCTACAGATATGTTTTTTAGCAATGGATTTTTATTATGAACTCCATGCAACATACACACCTATGGAAGCCCAGTTCTTGCCAGAAAGAGAAAATTAAAAAAGATTGAAAAGTTATAAAAGATTAAAATAAAATTCTATTCACAAAAAAAATGTTTGACTTACTATCTCATCATTTTGACTTGGTAAATCCTAATTTTGATGACTTATTAAAGTATTTATCTTAGAAATAGAATGACATAACCATCTGAGACGCCGTCATTGGAAACTGTTTGGTGAAGGGCAGGCACTTTAAAAAAAAAAATACCTTGACATGTGATTGGATGAACCATCTGTCTATCATCTTTTATAATGGGCATATTTCACCAATCAGATCAACAAACTATACAACATAGTCACTCTCTTACACGCCAGTCGAGAGAAGAAATTCTCTCCAGTTCTGATATAACTGATGCCAGCAGCAACTATGTTAACCTTGTGAACAGCTAAAATTATTTATTTTTTCCTGGTCCTGGCAGAAATGGGCTTATATAACAGACTGATTGTGCCAATTAAATATATACAACCCAGTCGATATGTCACAGAGGCCAGTAGCTTGCTCCCTTAATGCAACCCGAAAGCTTGTACAAGCATTCACTGCAGCACTTTGTTGTAGAGAAAACAATGTACGAGTCCTGCTATGAAGTTGGTCACAACAACCTGAAGGTAATCCTGGGTAAGGCTCTTTCGTTGACATTTTCGGGTTGTACCTCCATTTAATTGGTGTCAGGAAATAAAGTAAAACCTTAAAGGCCCTGACACCGGATTTTCCACATCACCTTGGTATTTCAGTGCCGGCTTTGAGCTGGGTGTTTTCAAAGCCATGCACCGGGAGTGAGATCATCCCGGGTTACTGCACTTGCAGCAGCTGGACAAACTTACCACATATGTGGGCCACAAGATTAATGCTGTGTCCACAGTGTGTGGGCGTCCCAAGAGATATGCAAAAGCAAGGTCGATATTCTTCACCCACTGGATGTCTGATTCACATACAACTCATGCATACAGTTCACACATACTGTATAATTATGTTAATATACTGTTAACCAGGAAGGAAGATAATTTATTGTGGAGTAATAAAAGTGTGCACACAATGTACACTGCCATTTTGATGAACTGTCCCTTTAAAGAGGCCACACCGAGGTATTTATTTATGACAGGTGACAGCAGACCGTGTCCAATCACTCTGCTTTGGTCCTAGCGGCTTCCTGCTGTTAATAACACCCATCCCTGCCAACAAACGACCCACGCTTTCAAAAGAAACCCACGTCACCTGGCCAGGATGCTGTCGGGCCAGCTCCAGCCAAACCATAAAGATCAAAGGTCAGATGTCAACGCCGGGTTACTGTCAAGATCAAGCACCAAGCAGTTTGACGGCTGAGGTTAAGTCAACTTTTTGTTTGTGCTCCCAGAGTTGGTCAGTCACATAGTCAACATGGAAGACAGAGAAAGGCTGTTACAGTATAAAAAAAAAGAAGCAAATGAAATGTGGAATTTTTATGTCTGGGGGCAGAAAAAGCACTTGGGAAGCTTTCTGAGAATCAGAGAGACATAGAGAGAAGAATGAGGTGGTGTAACAAAAATCTTCCTCTTTTTTAATCATTAATTACTTCCTCTGTGCATTCAAAGTCACTCAGCCATCAGGGGTCCTATCGGATAAACATTTTTGTTTTTCTGTTTTACGCACCTGCTGGTTTTGGCTTTGTCCTGTGGGAGGCTGCCCATTAGACCAGATTAGATAACACACACTGCGCACACACATGCGGTCACACTTGCGAACTTCAGTCATTAGTCACCGTAGTATCACTTTCAGTCCTCAGAGTGATCCTGGACACTCCCCAGTCCAGCAAGGAAAGTGGAAAATTATTAGGGACAAAAAGGTCCGTGTATGTTTTGGTCATTGATTTTCCTTTCAGAAACAGGTATTAAAAACAGAAAACGAGTGGTTATTTGATTTTCTTTTAAAATACAAAATTAAAATTGAAATACAAGGCGTTTTTCTTTTTCATGGTCAAAAGGATGAGCTAAATTAAAAATTATTCGATTTTCATTTTCAATTTCATATAACAAAAAAATAAAATCACTAGAAAACAGAAACAGAAAAAAAGGCCTGTTTTTTCATATTCTGAAACCGGATGTTGTCATTACAGGACGGTGCTGTGGAGAAGAAACAGGAGGCTAGTAGACTGCGGTCAATCCAGCCGTGAGTCCGATCTCCTGGGTCAAATCAGCCGCACTTAAATTTAGAGTGTACAAGTATTCTCGTTACTATGGTAAATGCGGAGAAACACGAATGCATTCGGTTAAAAAAAACAAAGGTATTTAGAGCCGTAAGCTATAATTAAAATATGTTACATTTAAGTCTTGTGCCCCTGATGAATAAAAAAACACTTTATATCAAGTATCTTTACTGCACCAGTGTGGAGAAATGCCAAAATAAAAGCCTCATATTTATGCCTCCAGAGACTGCAGATTTGACCATATTTGAGGTACTGTAAAAACATATTGCTCTGTGTTCTTTTGGACTGATGGTATATTTGACTTTTACACATATGAGACTACAAACATACTTAATATCAAGCATTTTATCAATACAACTTAGAGAAATTCAACAATAAAAGTCCCATATTTGTACCTCCATGTGGCATATTTTCATATATTTGAGCTACTGTGAAAACATCCTGCTCAATAATTCCTGGCTATGGATGGTATATTTGACTTCTACAATATCTAAGACCACAAGTATACTTACTATCAAGCATTTTTACTGTACTCAATTTGGAGAAATTGAAGAATAAAAGTCCCATATTTATACTTCCAGATTCCATATTTTCAAAAATTTTGAGCTACTGTAAAAACATATTGCTCAATATTTCCTGGCTATGTGGGGTGAAGCATTTTCTGTCATACTTCAATAATGCTGCAGTAATCATGACAAAATTTCACACAAATGTTTAATAACATCTTGATAATATAAACACTAAACACCTTCAAACACAAAATCCTACACAAATTCTAATTTGTTTACTTTTCACACAATGCAATGCCAGTCCACATTCTTCTTATTTTGCAGCTCTGCTGTGTCCATTTGTAGGTAAAAGGGAAAAAATAATTAGTTTTAACTTCAAAACACCATTGTACCTATTTTCATTTCTCTCACATATTTTTTTTTATATTATTCTGAGACAGCTGTTGCAGGTGGTTCCACATACAGTTTACCTTTTACAGCAGCTCAAATATAAGAAAATATGGAATCTGGAAGCAGCAACTATGGGACTTTTATTCTTCAATTTCTCCAAAGTTGTACAGTAAAAATGCTTGATATTAAGTATGTTTGTAGTCTCATATGTAAGAAAGTCAAATATACCATCAGTAGCCAGGAAACACTGAGCAATGTGTTTTTACAGTACCTCAAATATATGAAAATATGCAATCTCTGGAGGCATAAATATGAGGCTTTTATTTTGGCATTTCTCCACACTGGTGCAGTAAAGATACTTGATATGAAGTTTTTTTTATTCATCAGGGGCGCATGAAACACTTTTTTTTAATGTAACATATTTTAATTATAGCTTACGGCTCTAAATACCTTTATTTTGAAAACCGGAAGTAAATACGCTGTTTCTCCCGCATTTACCATAATGCTGAGAATACTTGTACACTCTAAATTTAAGTAGGCTGATTTGACCACGAAACGGACTCACGGCTGAACTGACCGCAGTCACCTAGCCTTACTGTTTCTTCTCCACAGCACCGCCCTGTAATGACAACATCCGGTTTCAGAATATGAAACAACAGGCCTTTTTTCTGTTTCTGTTTTCTAGTGATTTTATTTTTTGTTATATGAAATAGAAAATGAAAATCTAACAAATTTTTTAAATTTCGCTCATCCCTTTCTGACCATGGAAAGAAAAACGCCTTGTATTTCAATTCTTAATTTTTGTATTTTAAAACGAAAATCAAATAACCACTGTTTTCTGTTTTTAATACCCGTTTCTGAAAGGAAAATCCAATGACCAAAACATACACGGACCGACAAAACAGCA